>NC_133523.1:49712500-49827500 GCF_049354715.1 Callithrix jacchus
CCTTCCCAGGCGACATCCTTCCCTGTTGCCTTCCTTAGCTTTTCTCCCAGTTTTCCGGGGTGGAACCTCAGCCTCGTCACGCTCTGATGGCCTGGGTGCCCGTCTCGAGTCCTGGCCCAAAGCTGGTGTTTTTGTGTGCACGTTGCGGATTTGCAAACAGGATAGCCATCTGGTCTGGGATAGGCTTGGCGAACCCAAATGACACAGTGGGTTGAAATCACGGGTCGGTCAGTGAGAATTTTAGGTCTTTTTGTATGTGTATATACACTCTCCCACACTCCCACCTTCTCACACACACACATACGTATAAACAGATATTCAGGAAACTGTCTCCATTTCCCTAAAGGCGTTGTGTGAGTCAAAGCGTTGTGCAATGCATTATAGAGGCAGGTCTTGGAGGCAGCCTCTCCCCAGCCTGAATGTGTCTCAACCCTGGCCCCTCCCGCCTCTGCAGAAACTCTGGAGAGCACACTGCTTGCAAATCATGATGAAGAAGGAAGTCTCTACTTACAGAAGGAAGTCTTGGTTACAGAACAAAGCGAATCCACTGAAATGATTTAGGCACGGAAGAGATACAGTCATGCTTTCCTTTGAGGCCTATTCATCCCTAAGGGAAGAAAAAATTTGTATATATATATATATAAATTTTCCACATCGGGAAATAGACTTTAAAATATGGCTTTATTTTGAAAGAGAAAAAGAGCTTGCCTATTTGTTTGTTTTTCCCCCTTTTATATTGTGTTTTATTTTTTATTGAAGACGGGGGTCGTTTTCATTAGAGATGTGGGGGGTCTTGCTATGTTGACCAGGCCGGTCTTAAACTCCTGGCCTCAAGCGACCCTCCCATGTCATGCGCCTGAAATGCTGGGATTACAGGCGTGAGCCACTGCACCTGGTCTATTTTACTTCACTGCATTGTGTTCAGAATTTAGCATGAGGTCTACCCTCTTAACAAATTTCCAAGTGTACAATACGGTACTGTTCAGTTTCATTTTGTTTCGTTTTTGAGATGGGGTCATACTCTGCTGTCCAAGCTGGAGTGCAGTGGCGTGAACAGAGCTCACTGCAACCTCAAGCAATCCCCCTACCTGTGCCTCTCTAGTAGTCTAGTAGCTGGGACTACAGGCATATACCGCAGGGGTATGCCACCATGCCCAGCTAATTGTTAAAATTATTTTTACCAGTTTAGAGATGGGTTTCGCCTTGTTGCCGAGGCTGGGACAATACGGTACTGCTGACTCTAGGTACAACGTGGAACAGCAGGCCTCACAAGGTTATTCGTCGCTCTTGACCAAAATGGACTCTGTTTTGGATCAGGAAAATGCCACCTGCTCACTGGGTTCACCATTCTTGGTGAGGAGAGTTTATAGACTTCACTGCAAATGTGCGTATTTTGTAAACAAGGCTGCCGAAGTCTCAGCGAGAGACATTCTTTGTACATTCGGGCAACTCTCCACTGGGGATAAATTCCTAGATACAAATTAAAAAGTGGGGCAAAGAAATGAAATCAGGCACAAATGGACCAATTGCTCACCACCTATAAAAAGGTGAGGGCTAGGATCAACCTGTGGTTTTTTGTTTGTTTGTTTTTTGTTTTTTTTGAGACGGAGTTTCACTCTTGTTACCCAGGCCGGAGTGTAATGGCGCGATCTCGGCTCACCGCAACCTCCGCCTCCTGGGTTCAGGCAATTCTCCTGCCTCGGCCTCCTGAGTAGCTGGGACTACAGGTGCATGCCACCATGCCCAGCTAATTTTTGTATTTTTGGTAGAGACGGGGTCTCACCATGTTGACCAGGATGGTCTCGATCTCTTGACCTCATGATCCACCCGCCTCAGCCTCCCAAAGTGCTGGGATTACAGGCTTGAGCCACTGCACCCGGCCCCAACTTGTGTTTTTAAAGGAGTATCATGGCTGCTTGCTGGAGAAGGGGCTTGAGGGCTAAATGTGGAAGCCTGGAGACCAGGGCGGGAATGGTCCAGGTGGCGGTAGCCTAGACCAGGGTGGCGGCCAAGGGTGCGAAATGAATGGTGGGACATGATAACACCTTAAATGGGAACAGACCAAGGGATAGTTTGGAGAGATCCTACTTCCCAAATCCCTTAGAGAGTTGACTCGGGAAATTCCAGGGACCCAGGTCCAGATGTCAGCCAGCATCCTTCCTGCCAGGGTATCCCTAATGCACGAGCTAAACAGAGTCCCACTATATCCAATTAAGTAAGGAAGACACCAGCCGTGGTGGCTTACACCTGTAATCCCAAAACTGTGGGAGGCTGAGGCACGAAGAGTGTTCGAAGCCAGGAGTTGAGACCAGCCTGGGCAACATAACAAGACCCCGTCTCTACAAAAAATTAAAAATTTAGTGGAGGGTGGAGCTGTATACCTTGAGTCTCAGCTACTCAGGAGGCTGAGCCCAGAAGTTTGAAGCTGCAGTGAGCTATGATGGCACCACTGCACTCCAGCCAGGAGAAGAGAGAGAAACCCTGTCTCTTAAAAAAAAAAAAAAAAGAGGCTGGCGCAGTGGCTCACACCTGTAATCCCAGCACTTTGGGAGGCGGAGGCAGGTGGATCACGAGGTCAAGTGATCGAGACCATCCAGGTCAACATGGTGAGACCCCGTCTCTACTAAAAATACAAAAAATTAGCTGGGCATGGTGGTGCGTGCCTGTAATCCCAGCTACTCGGGAGGCTGAGGCAGGAGAATTGCCTGAACCCAGGAGGCGGAGGTTGCGGTGAGCCAGGATGGCGCCATTGCACTCCAGCCTGGGTAACAAGAGCGAAACTCCGTGTAAAAAAAAAGAAATGAACTTTTTTTTTTTTTTTTTTGAGACAGAGTCTGGCCCTGTCACCCAGGCTGGAGTGCAATGGTGTGATCTCGGCTCACCGCGACCTCCGCCTCCTGGGTTCCAATCATTCTCCTGCCTCAGCCTCCCGAGTAGCTGAGACTACAAGGGCCTACCACCACACCCAGCTAATTTTTGTATTTTAAGTAGAGACGGGATTTCGCCATATTGTTCAGGATGGTCTCGATCACTTGACCTTGTGATCCCCCTGCCTCGGCCTCCCAAAGTGCTGGGATTACAGGCATAAACCACTGTGCCTGACTAGAAATGAACTATTTTAAAAAAATAATTTCAGCCTCCTTTTTTTTTGAGACACAGTTTTGCTCTTGTTGCCCAGGCTGAAGTGCAGTGGCACGATCTTGGCTCATCACAACCTCTGCCTCCCGGGTTCTCCTGCTTCAGCCCCCACACCCGAGTAGCTGGGACTACAGGCATGCACCAATATGCCCAGCTAATTTTTTATATTTATAATGGGGATGGTTTCACCATGTTGGCCAGGCTGGTCTTGAACTCCTGACCTCAAGTGATCCACCTGCCTCAGCCTCCCAAAGGGCAGGGATTACAGTAATGAGCCACCACATTTGTTTTTAGATAGTGTAGAATGTCTTTCTAAAGAGGCAAAGAATGAATGATTTTTTGCTCCAAATTGGCATTGAGATGGATAGACATGTATCTAGCCTGCCTTTCTCATAGAACATGTTGTCATGACGTTAAATTGTCCTTCAAAAATAGTATCTGTTTTAGGAGGAATTCATTTTGTGCATCAAGATCGCAGGATAGCAGGAAACATTGTATACACTTGGGGCCAACTTCTCGCGAATGTAGAAAAGGCATGCTAACTCCTGTGTCCCTTCTGGAACGTTTGTGAATGTCTGCAGACAGCAGGTTCCCAGAAGTCACTGGCTAAGTCAAAGCACACACACTTTTTACATTTTGGCACCTATCCCCCAAATTTGGTCACTAGCACTTGAGAATGTGCATTTTCCTACGACCTTCATTACTCTAATATGAGTCTTGTTTTCAATTTCCTTCATCTGACATGACTCCTGCTATTTAACTTGAGTGTCTGTTTTGGTGTTAGAAGCAGAGTAGGCTCATGCCTATAATCTCAGCACTTTGGAAGATCAAGGTGGGCAGATCACGTGAGCGCAGGAGTTGGAGATTAGCCTGGGCAACATGGTGAAGTCCCAGTTCTACAAAAATACGTATTTTTTTTTATCTTACCTGAGCATGGTTGGCACATGCCTGTAGTCCCAGCTACTCCGGAGGCTGAGGTGGTGAGGTGGGAGGATTGCTGGAGCACAGGAGGCAAAGTCTGTAGAGGGCTGTGATCATGCCACTGTGCTCCACCCTGAGTGACAGAGCAAAACCTGTCTCAAAAAAAAAAAAAAAAAAGGCCGGGCGCGGTGGCTCACGTCTGTAATCCCAGCACTTTGGGAGGCCGAGGTGGGTGGATCACGAGGTCAAGAGATCGAGACCATCCTGGTCAACATGGTGAAACCCCATCTCTACTAAAAATACAAATAGTAGCCAGTCATGGTGGTGCGTGCCTGTAGTCCCAGCTACTCGGGAGGCTGAGGCAGGAGAATTGCCTGAACCCAGGAGGCGGAGGTTGTGGTGAGCCAAGATTGCGCCATTGCACTCCAGCCTGGGTAACAAGAGCGAAACTCCGTCTCAGAAAAACAAAAACAAAAAACAAAGAAGTGGGTGGAATATCTCTTTTACATTCACTGCGCCTGTAAATACTCTCGTTAATATTCCACTCATATTCTTTGCCCATGTTTCTACCTTGGTGTTCAACTTTTCCTGACTTTATATGCCACATATTTATGTATATAACTTCTGTATATCTCATATGTTTATATCAGTGATAGAAAGTTCTGGATCATCATCTCCATTTTTACATATTTGACCGGGACTTGCCATTTAACTCTTGTTTATGGTGGAAGTTTTCCCTACACACACACTTTCCATTTTTGTGAAGTATGGATTTATTATTTTATATTCGTCAACTTTTGTGTCATGTTTAGTAGCTTCAAAAATATTCCCTTCAGGAGCACTACACACTGGGGTCTATTGGGGGGAATAGGGGAGGGACAGCAGCAGGGGGGGAGCTCTGCACATGTACCCCAAAACCTAAAACGCAATTAAAAAAAAATTCCCTTCAGTTTTCTTGCCACGACTGCAGCACGGAGACCATGAGCCCGCTTCTGTGCCCCGAAGCCTGTTCTCCCTTTTCACGCTGCACTCCAGGACTGGAATGTCCCACAGAGCACCCGCAAACCGCAGGTGACTGTTAAGCACTTAGTATGTGGCTGCTGGGACCTGAGCCAGGCCACACAACGAGTTTCAAAGACTTAGCATTGAAACAGAATGTAAAATATATTATTACAATCTTTGTACTGATTACATGTGGAAACAATAACGTTTTTGAAATACAGAGTTAAGCAAAATGTATTAGTAAAATTAATCCCGTCTATTTATTTTAAAAGCCGATCGAAAATAAAAATAGTGAATGGTAACAATGACTCACAAAAATAGACATATCTAATAGAAAACTAAAATGATAAAAATGGCTCACATTATAACCTATCAGACAAGGTCGCGCTAAGGTCCTTCAGGAAGACTTTGGTTATTGAAGGAAGAATTTGCGCTCGAATAAATGGAAGTTCGGACGGTAGAAATCTTTCTAACCGGAGACTCTTGGTCTTTGAGAAGTAGTTTGAATGTCAACATCTCTCCCATTGCCAGATAAAACCTCGGTTCAACAACCCACCACGGAATTTTTCCCTGATTAATGAGCTAAATTCTGTACTGGAATCCAAGCAATATATATGTTGCCATCCAACTCAGGAAGAGACTGGCTTTCTCGGAAAGAGCACAACCCACCCAGTGTTCCGGAGACCTCTATTTCCAAACCATAAAAATATTAAATACTAGCCATCTGTTTTGCAGATCGTGTCCCTGATTTCCATCATTCATCAGTTTCTTTTTTCCTCCCTCTCATTTCCTGGGGTGAACATCCTGCCCCCTCATTTTCTGGGTTCCCATCATGAGGGTCTGTGAGGGGACCTGGCATGAAGCTGGTGGCTGTGCGTGATGCCTGATGCCAGCCTCCTTCCGCTGCACAAAACTCTGTTATGCATTCACAGCAAAACTACACAAACGGGAACTCACTCGGAATTTAGCAACAGCTTCACTGAGATACTCACACACTACACAATTCAGCCATTTAAAGTATTTACGGTCTTTCATTTACATATTTACAGAGTTGTGAAATCATCACCACAATCGATTTTAGGACATTTAGAATTTGAGAACATTTAGATCATCCCCTACCAAAAAAAAAAATCCCATGCCCCTTAGTCGTAACTCACCATTTCCTCCCGATGTTCCCCAGCCCCAGAATGAACCCACTTCATCTATCTATCAGAACTTACTTCTTGTTCGTGGCTGAATAATATTTCAATGTATGGATGTGCCACGTTTTATGTACGTAGTCGTAAGTCGATAGACATTTGCGTTGTTTTTGCTTTGCTGCTATGAACACTTGTCTAGAAGTTTTTGTCTGTGTGGATGTATGCTTTTATTTCTTTTGGGTGTATATCTAGGAGTAGAATTACTGGGCCACATGGGAATGCTATATTTAACCATTTCAGGAACTGCTTTCCAAAACAGCTGCACTAGTTTACATCCCCTCCAGCATTTATGAGGATTCCAATTTCTCTGTCCTCGTCAACACTTGCTATAGTCTGTGTTTTTGACTGTGGCCATCACGGTGGGTGGAAAGTGGCATCTCACTGAGGTTTCGACTCGCATTTCCTTGGTGGCTAATGACATTGAATATCTTTTGACGTGCATATTGGGTATTGGTGCATCTCATTTGCCTTAGTACCCACTTAGAATCTTCGCTGCTTCATCCCCCCCCCACACCTATCCATTTTTGAAACAACTGGTCTGTCCATGATAGTTTGGATATTGAGTTTATGTGGGTACAGTAAAATCAGATAAAAAAGAAAGGGCACAAAAGAATTTAGTGGGTAACTGGAGAAATCCTTTGGAGAGAGCCTTGACAGGACCTGTTGAGGGACAACGTTTTTAGTACCTGATCAGGTCAACTTTGAGCTTAACAGAGGCTGAAGTGCCAGGATCAGTCCATCCCAGAATGCTTTCTAATTAAAGGTACCACATAAGATCATGCTGGCCACAGGGAAGGAGGCAGAAGAAAGGAAAAGGGAAGGCAGGGAAATGCCAGGAGACCTAGCTGGCCACTTACTAATTCTAGATAGAATTAGTTAATTCTTCCAATATACTTTCATTAATTTGTTTATAAATTATATACACAGAAAAATGTTTGGTGCGAAATAAAACATGGGAAATTTTGGCCGGGCGCGGTGGCTCACACCTGTGATCCCAGCACTTTGGGAGGCCGAGGCAGGTGGATCACGAGGTCAAGAGATCGAGACCATCCTGGTCAACATGGTGAAACCCCGTCTCTACTAAAAATACAAAAAATTAGCTGGGCATGGTGGCGCGTGCCTGTAATCCCAGCTACTCGGGAGGCTGAGGCAGGAGAATTGCCTGAACCCAGGAGGCAGAGGTTGCGGTGAGCCGAGATCACGCCATTACACTCCAGCCTGGGTAACAAGCGTGAAACTCCGTCTCAAAAAAAAAAAAAAAAAAACATGGAAAATTTTTCAGAGGATAAGATATAACATAAATGAAAATGGAAGTTCCAATAATTTATTTCCACATATGACCCCTTTTGAGACCACTGACTTAAGCAGCATGTAATGAAGTCGGGCCAAGGTGATGACAGAAGATGGGAAGGGTTGGGGAGTTATCTGGGGTGAGTGGAAGGGCTGAAGGTGACGTTGGAGAAGGATTTGGTCTGAGGTGCTGATGGACTTGGTTTCTTACTGTTGGAAACAACGCGAGGTCCACTGATGGATAGTTGAGAAGGACATGATCTGGAATGCATCTGTGCTCAGGAGGGAGGTCTGGGCTGCTGGGGGAGGGGGAGGAAATCATGGAGAAGTGAGTTGGTGAGTGTGGCCAGGGTCCTGGCGGAGATGTCAGTGGGGACAGAGAAAAGCCCAGAGCTAACATGGAGTCCCGAAAGCTCAACCTGGAGACTGGCATGTGACAGGAGAGCCCCAGTCCTGGTCTGTAGTCTTCCCTGAGAATCTGAGACCTACCCAGCACCCTTTCAGCAATACTTCTTATGGATGCCAGCCACAGCTAGTTTCTGTCAATGCAACTAAGAATTTTTTTTTTTTTGGTTAATCAATGAGAGCTTGTAACATGCTCAGGTTGGCCTCGAACTCATGGCGTCGCCTCCTCAAGCACCAGGACATCTGGCCGGAGACACAGCGGCCCCCGCAACTAAGAATTTCAACGCAAACAATTGGCCGGGCGCGGTGGCTCAAGCCTGTAATCCCAGCACTTTGGGAGGCCGAGGCAGGTGGATCACAAGGTCAAGAGATCGAGACTATCCTGGTCAACATGGTGAAACCCCGTCTCTACTAAAAATACAAAAAAAAAAATTAGCTGGGCATGGTGGTGCGTGCCTGTAATCCCAGCTACTCGGGAGACTGAGGCAGGAGAATTGCCTAAACCCAGGAGGCGGAGGTTGCGGTGAGCCCAGATCGTGCCATTGCACTCCAGCCTGGGTAACAAGAGCAAAACTCCGTCTCAAAAAAAAAAAAAGAATTTCAGCGCAAACAAAAGGCAGCGACTCGCATGTCCGGCTGTGCTCCCCTCTCTGAGGTCCTCATCCAAGAACATATTTTAAGATATGCAGGACCTGTGATCTAAGCACCGGTGGAGGAACTTCACGCTTGAGCCCCTGCCCCTTGCTGCCTGAGGAGCACTGATTTTCTGTGAAGGACAGATGCAGCCTCCAGCGATTGCCATGGAAACCAAGGCTGCAGAGAATGAAGTTTTGCAGGCTCTGGGGTCCTTTGTGTGTGCGTGGATGCAAGATCCCAGCCTGGCATACAGCAGGCAACTAATAAATGTAGAAGGACTGAATGTTTGTCTCCTCCATTCCCACCATGCCCCGGCATTCTGTGCTAGAAGAATAATCTTCTTGTGGGCCTGAAATCTGTGAGGTTGAAATTTTGTAAAAACCCCCCAGGTTTATTGAGTTATAATTTACATACGGTATGATTTACCTATTTTTGAGTATATAGTTTGATGCATTCTGGCGGTCGTACACACTCATGAAACAATCACCATAATTTATACAAAGAACATTTAATTAGTCTGAAAAATTTCTTGAGCAGGCAAGGTGGCTTACATCTGTAATCCCAGTGCTTTGTGAGTCTGAAGTGGGAGGACTGTTTGAGGCCAGGAGTTCAAGGCCAGCCTTGGAAACAAAGCAAGACCCTGTCTTTTTTTTTTTTTTGAGATGGAGTTTCGGTCTTGTTACCCAGGCTGGAGTGCAATGGTGCGATCTCGGCTCACTGCAACCTCCACCTCCTGGGTTCAGGCAATTCTCCTGCCTCAGCCTCCCGAGTAGCTGGGACTACAGGCACGCGCCACCATGCCCAGCTAATTTTTTGTATTTTTAGTAGAGACGGGGTTTCACCATGTTGACCAGGATGGTCTCGATCTCTTGACCTCGTGATCCACCCGCCTCCGCCTCCCAAAGTGCTGGGATTACAGGCGTGAGCCACCGCGCCTGGCCCAATGGTCTCCCTTTTGACTTTGCTGTCCAATTTTTGGATTACAAAGGAGATGAACCATTCTTCATAGTTCTCTGAATTGACTGTTTTATGAACTACCTGTTTAACAACCTTGCCCGTTTTCTATTTTGACTTTCAGCGTTTCCTACTGACTTGCAATCATAAATGATACATTAGTGTGTAGGGCCCGTGAGCATCAGGCAACTGTTCCCCCCCCGAGTCTTATTCTGACCTGACCTGTGGTTTTCACCGCTCTGTGTCCTGGTATCACATGTATGGACATTTTGTTTATATGTTTTGTTTTTAACTTTATGTGTTGCCTCCCTCACCCCAAAATTATAAAAACAGTCACGTATCTTTTTTTTTTTTTAATTTTTGTGGCTACCGACTAGGTGTATATATTTATGGGGTACATGAAATGTTTTGATATAGGCAAGCAACGTGTAATAACTACATCAGGGTAAATGGGGCATCTATCCCCTCAAGCATTTAGCGTTTGTGTTACAGACAATCCAATTATATTCTTTCAGTTGTTTTTTTAAATGTGCAATCCAATTATTATTGCCTAGAGTCGCCCATTATGTTATGAAATACTAGGTCTCATTCATCTTTTCTGGCTATTTTTTGTACTCATTTACCATCCCCACTTGCCCCCCAGCCCCCAACCCATACTGCCTTGTAATGAAGAAGAAAATGAGACCATCGGCCCTTCCCTGGCCCAAACACTGTCCCACCATCACCCCCAGACCTACAGGGAGGCATTCAGCTACGAGTGCTGCATGAGGAATTTGGACCAAATCTGAATAGAAAATGGGGTCAGAAGGGAGTGACATTCCTAAGTGGATAGCCGTGGGTTTCCCTGAGAAGAAGCAGTTAGAATGTCAGCTGCCAGATAAGACGTCGGGTCAAGGACCCACCGTGGAACGTCCCCTTGGTTCCTAAGGGAAATGCCCAGCTGGAGTCCCAGCAATAGATATGCTGCCTTCAGCAAGGGAATGATCTTCACATAAACAGCTTAGCCTGGCCAAGGTTCTGAAGACTTCCATCCCTCCCTCCCTCTGTTCCTTCCTCTCTTCCTTCCTTCCTTCCTCCCTCCCTCCTCCTCCTCCTTCTTCTTCTTTTCTCTCTCTCTCTCTCTCTCTCTCTGTCTCCCTGCCCCCCCATCTCACTCTCTCCCTCTCTCCCTCTCTCTCTCTTTCAGGCTGGAGTGCAATAGCATGATCATGGCTACCTCCCTCTCCCAGGTTCAAGCGATATTCCTGCCTCAGCCTCCTGAGTAGCTGGGATTACAGGTGTGCACCACCACACCTAGCTGATTTTGTGTTTTTAGTAGAGACGGGATTTCACCATGTTGGTCAGGCTGGTCTCAAACTCCTGATCTCAGGTGATCTGCCTGCCTCAGTTTCCCAAAGTGCTGGGATTACAGGCGTGAGCTACCATGCCCAGCAGAGACCTCTATTTCTCAGCCACGGAAGTATTTTATTTTGGGCCAGGCTCAATGGCTTATGCCTGTAGTCCCAGCACTTTTAGAGGCCGAGGTGGTTGGATCCCTTGAGCCTGGAGTTAGAGACCTGCCTAGGCAACACAGAAAGACCCCATCTCTACAGAAAAGTACACAATTCCCCGGGCATGGTGGCACAGCCCTGTGGTCCCAGCTACTCAGGAAGCTGAGGCCAGAGGATCACTTGAGCCTGGAAGTTTGGGGGTGCAGCGAGCTGAGATTGCACCACTGCACTCCAGACTGGGCAACAGGGAGAAACGCTGTCTCTAAAAATAATATATAAAATAATAAAACAAATGAATATTTTATTCTGGTTGTCATTTTGCAGATTTTATCCCGCTCCTGTCAGTAATCATTTTGGGGCAATTGTTGTGGTTTTGGGGGGGGCGGGTGTGAAAATCTTCCCGCTTTCTAATATTCCAGGTGCATGATGTTCAGCCATAACTCCTCCCAGCCCTGGACATGCTCCCGGAACTAAATGTCCGTAGCTCGTTGGATTCCGTGAATTACCAAAACCAGAGAGAACGGACTTTCAACACTTCATCTTCGTCTGAATTAAGTTCACACACACAGCCGAATTCACGGGGTTCGGCTGCCTCTTCCCATAACAGCGATGTCCACACGATATCACAGCAAACACCACCTTGCTTCCTGTTACGGGCTGAAATGTGTGCCCCTAAACCCACGTTGGGAGTCCTACCTTCCAGCACCTCAGAACGTAAGCGTCTTTGGAGATGGCGTCTTTACCGAGGTGATCAGGTTAGAACACGATCGTTAGTGTCATTGGCGTCTCCTGACCCAATATGCCTGGGGCAGCCAGGTGCAGTCGCTCATGCCTAGAATCCCAGCACTTTGGGAGGCCCAGGCAGGCAGATTACCTGAGGTCCGGAATTCGAGGCTAGCCCAGCCAACGTGGCGAAACCCTGTCTCTATTTAAAAATAATAATAGTTAGCCATGCGCGACGGTGGGAGTCTGTAATCACAGCTGCTTGGGAGGCTGGGGCAGGAGAATCACTTGAACCCGGGAGGTGGAGGTTGCAGTGAGCCAAGATTGCACCATCGCACTCCAGCCTGAGCAACAGAGTGAGACTCTGTCTCAAAAAGAAAAAAAAAAAAAAAATGTCTGGAGCCCTGGTGAGAAGAGGATGAGGACAGAGGCCTATATATAAGGACACCAGGAGAAGGTGGCCGTCTCTATAAGCCAAGGAGAGAAGCCTAAGAAGAAATCAACGCTGCTGGCACCTTGACTTCAGACTTCGGGCCTCCGGAACCCAAAGAAGATGATTTCTGGTGTTGAAGCCACCCCGTCTGTGGTGTTGTTGTGACAGTCCCAGCAGGTGAATGTACTTACCCAACCAGGGTGGCCCAAGCCCTTTGTACGTAGCGATTCTGGAGCGGAGACAGCCCGTGGATCACAGCACCTGGATCTTTATCTGACAGCGACACGAATCTGTCGGCATGTTCCGGCCCAGCAGTGGGCACGGACGCCTTTTCTCTGAACACAGTCCACGTTAGTTCCGCGATGGATACAAACCAAGGCTGGTGCATGGCAGAGACACACACAGAGGAGACTTCTGGGACCCAGGAAAGAGAAGATGGGTGTCCAGACAAGGTGGGGCAGTGGGAATGACGGAGACAGCTCTGTCTCCGGTGACGTCCAGCAGGCAGAACTGACAAGCCCTGGAAGCTGCTGGGACTCGGTGGGCGGCTCATTTCACGTGGCCCGGCTCGGGGGAATCCCAGGGATTCCATCAGGCCCTCATCCAGCGGTGGCTGAGAAGGTATTTTACAGATGTCATTAACAGCTGACTTTCACGACATTACCCTGGAGAATGAGGGTGGGCTTCATCCGATCAGTTGAAGGCCTTGGGAGCAAAAACTGAGATTTCCCTGAGGAAAAAGAAATTCCACCTCAAATGAAAAAGACGTCTCTGTTGTTTCAGTCACTGAGTATATGTGGAGCTTTGTTACGGTAGGGTTAGCAAATCAAGCAGGATTTTTTTTTTTTTTGAGACCAAGTTTCGCTCTTGTTACCCAGGCTGGAGTGCGATGGCGTGATCTCGGCTCACCGCAATCTCCGCCTCCTGGGTTCAGGCAATTCTCCTGCCTCAGCCTCCTGAGTAGCTGGGACTACAGGCATGCGCCACCATGCCCAGCTAATTTTGTATTTTTAGTAGAGACGGGGTTTCACCATGTTGACCAGGATGGTCTCAATCTCTTGACCTCGTGATCCACCCGCCTCGGCCTCCCAATGTGCTGGGATTACAGGCGTGAGCCACCGTGCCCGGCCTAATTAAGTAGGATATTAACATGCACATTTGTATGTATATATGTATGTGGGGGGATAATATACAGATACGTGGATCTAGACACGTATATGTGTGTATATATATGATACATATATCATATACTTTTTGTCTTGAAAGATGGGGATCTCCAACCCCCAGGCCATGGCTCCGTACTGGTCTATGGCCTGTTAGAAACTGGGCTGCACAGCAGGAGGTGAGAGCCGGTGGGTGACCAAGTGAGCGACTGAAGCTTCATCTTCCGGGGGTTGGAACGTCAACATATGAATCTGCGGACTCTACAGTTCAGCCCGTAGCAAGGAACAGGAACCAGGCGGACAAACTCCCTCCCTGAGAAAGGGAAGTTTTGAGAGCATGATGGATTCAACTTCACTGGGTAGAAACCTCCTAAGAAGAGGAGAGTGTCCTGTTCTGTGTCTGTAAAAGGAAAGTGGTTTTCTCACATTTTACTGTCCCAGAGAAAGACAAAACGCCCAGCCTCCGTGTCGAGCCGTCTCAGTGTGCCTCATTAATTCCCCAGAAAGAACTGCTGGAAGGGGAACGACCGGGTCAAAGGGGACGCACGTCCTCATGATGTGGGCGTATCACTGAGCTTTACCCCAAGCCAGGCGGCTGGGCCGCAATCCCTCCTCCCTTATCACTGCGTTTCTGTTTGAGCATTTTCACCGCACACATAGCACAGCGACTTTTTACTTGGAAATTGAAACTATATCTATTTTTACAGTTTGTCATCCTGTGTTTTCCCTCATGAGGATGTTCCCATGATGTAAAAATGACGCAAAATGTTGATTGCACTGCGCAGAGGAAAGGCATTTGCTATTTTCTGTTAATGATTTGAGTACTGAGTTTTCATTTTAGATGTGATTCTTGTGCTTTGTAGCCCTGTTTCCAAGTACTTCGTTTCACAGACGTGCCGTGATGTTCCCCTTCTGTCTGCGCCCTGCGGCTTTGTGTACTGGGGCCCATATTTTTGGGGGAGACAGAGTCTCACTCTATTGCCTAGGCTGATCCTGACTGCTGGCCTCACACAGTCCTCCTGCCTCAGCCTCCCAAAGTTTGGAAAATACAGGCCCGAACCATGGTGCCCAGCTTGGGCTACATCCTTTAAAAATTAATTTGTTACATTTTGGTTCTTAATGGGAAGACCAAAGCTCGATGTATAACGAACTTGAAAACGACAGTGTTGACAACCTGTTCGTCGGAAAGGTTCAGTAAACTTCGCCCACCATCAGTATCTCAAAACATCCCCACCTCAGCTTTGCTTCCTCGTAGTAATTAGCAAATTCCAAGTCAGTGAACATGAAAGACACATGAATATTACAGTGCTGTGGAGATATGGTCTTACTACTCATTTATTAACCCATCTACCATCATTCATCCATTCTACTCATCCACCCACTATCCATCTATCCATTTTCCATCCATCCATCCATCCATCCATCCATCTTCCATCCATCATCCATCCATCCATCCATCATCCATCATCCATCCCTCTTCCATCCATCCATCCATCCATCCATCCATCCATCTTCCATCCATCATCCATCCATCCATCCATCATCCATCATCCATCCCTCTTCCATCCATCCATCATCCATCCATCATCCATCCATCCATCATCCATCCCTCTTCCATCCATCCATCCTCCATCCACCTTCCATCTATCCATCCATCCATCCTCCATCCATCCATCATTCATCCATCCATCATCCATCCATCTATCCATTTTCCATCCATCCATCCATCCATCCATCCATCTTCCATCCATCCTCCATCCATCATCCATCTATCCATTTTCCATCCATCCATCCATCCATCCATCCATCCATCTTCCATCCATCATCCATCCATCCATCCATCCATCCATCCTCCATCCACCTTCCATCTATCCATCCATCCATCCTCCATCCATCCATCCATCCTCCATCCATCCATCCATCCTCCATCCATCCATCATTCATCCATCCATCCATCCATCCATCCATCCTCCATCCATCCATCCATCCATCATCCATCCATCCATCCATCTTCCATCCATCCATCCATCCATCCTCCATCCATCATCCATCCATCCATCTTCCATCCATCCATCCATCCATCCATCCTCCATCCATCCATCCATCCTTCATCCATCCATCCATCCTCCATCCATCCATCTTCCATCCATCCATCCTCCATCCATCTTCCATCCATCCATCATCCATCCATCCTCCATCCATCCATCCATCCATCCTCCATCCATCCATCTATCTTCCATCCATCCATCCTCCATCCATCTTCCATCCATCCATCCATCCTCCATCCATCATCCATCCATCCATCCATCTTCCATCCATCCATCCTCCATACATCCATCCATACATCCTCCATCCATCCATCCATCTTCCATCCATCCATCCTCCATCCATCTTCTGTCCATCCATCCATCTTCCATCCATCCATCCATCCATCCATCCTCCACCCATCTTCCATCCATCTTCCATCCATCCATCCATCCTCCATCCATCTTCCATCCATCCATCCATCTTCCATCCATCTTCCATCCATCCATCCTCCATCCATCCATCCTCCATCCATCCATCCTCCATCCATCCATCCTCCATCCATCCTCCATCCATCCATCCATCCATCTTCCATCCATCCATCCTCCATCCATCCATCCTCCATCCATCCATCCTCCATCCATCCATCCTCCATCCATCCATCCTCCATCCATCCATCCATCCATCTTCCACCCATCCATCCATCCATCTTCCATCTATCCACCCATCCACTCATCTGCCCATCCATCGACTCATCCTCCAACTACCTACTATCCATCCATCGACCCATTAACAGAGAAGCCACAGAAGGAAGTACTGGGGCTTGCTAGGAAGCAGAGGACGTGAAGGGAAAGTGTGGGCGGGAGACTTTTCCTTATTTCTACTGGAGGGAATGGGTGAAGCAGGGTAGGCAAGCTTGGGATTTTGGCTCCTCTGCGTAATTTCAGTGGCTGTGGGGCGCAGGTACTGTCCAGGTTGTCTGGTTCCCAGCCCTGGGTGATGAGTGCAGGCACTCAGAGGCCCTGAGTGTGGGAGCCCAGTGGAGGGGGTGCCAGTGTGGGCTCTGGATTGGGTGGTTTGCATGTGAAAGGCACACTCTCGGTGGGGGGAGGGGGGTTGTTTACCATCTCTAGGAGAACGTGAAGAATCAGTGTACAGAAATTTACACAAGCATGGCAGATGCAGCGGGGAGCGGAATGGGTAGCCCAGGTGAGGATGGAGCATCTCGGACAGACGCGGCTGGGTGTGAACGCGGGACACTGTTGGGGAAGGCTCCTTCCCCCATCTCCTCTCTCCTTCACAGCCCTCCCTTCAGCTTCCCAGTCTTTAATGTGCATTCCACACCCCTCTGGGTCTGATTCAGCAGGTCTGGGTAGTACCTGTTATTCTGCATTCCTATTTTTTTATTTTTGAGATGGAGTCTCACTCTGTTGTCCAGACTGGACTTCAGTGGCGTGATCTTGGCTGACTCCAACCTCTGCCTCCCAGGTTCAAGTGATCCTCCTGCCTTAGCCTCCCGAGTCGCTGGGATTACAGGTGAACACCACCACACTTGGCTAATTTTTGTATTTTTAGTAGAGACGGGGTTTCACTATGTTGACCAGGTTGGTCTCAAACTCCTGATCTGAACTGATCTGCCTGCCCTGGCCTCCCAAAGTGCTGGGATTACAGGCATGAGCCCCTGAGCCCAGCCACTGTATATTTCTAGAAAGCTTCCTGGTTTTGAGAGTGACCGATTTTGCTGGTTTGTCTGAGATGCTCTTCATTTTAGCAGGTACGCAGGAAGCCCCCAGCCCCAGGCAAGCCAGGATGGTTGCTGGCCCTGCTGGTGCTGGCACTGGACCACACTTGGAGCAAAAATGTTCCACTGGAGTCTGCCCTTCCCAAGGCAGGAGCTCAGAGAAAAAGAGACATTTTTCACTGCGCTCCCAGCCCTGCTCTGCTTGGGCTGACCTTTCCTCCCGGTAGACATGGTGTTTTCTCCTTTATACAACGTGCCCTCAGCCCACCTGAGGGCATGTCGAGTGTCTGGACATGCTCAGATTTTTTCCCTCTGGATAGTTCCTGACCTTGTAGATGCATTTCGACATGACCTGTGTCTCAGGTCGGGGCTCGCCAACCTCGCGTGTGAAGGCGTGTGCTCGTTCCCAGCTGCGCACGGCATGGTCTTTGCATTCTGTCTGCAGCCTGAGAAATCATCCAGTTGCCCTCTTTCCTGTTCATGTTGGGCCCCAGAGCCTTCTGTAATTACTGGAGTCCAGCACTCTGCTCGCCACAAGGCAAAAGGGTGAAATATTTTATTTTTTTAATATATTTTTGTATTTTTTTCATTGCATTTTAGGTTTTGGGGTACATGTGAAGAACATGCAAGATAGTTGCATAGGTACACACGTGGCAGTGTGATTTGCTGCCTTCCTCCCTTTCACCTATATCTGGCATTTCTCCCCATGCTTTCACTCCCCAACTCCCCACGCTATCTCTCCCCAACTCCCCACCCCCTGCTGTCCCTCCCCTATTCCCCCCAACAGACTCCAGTGCGTGATGCTCCCCTCCCTGTGTCCGTGTGTTCTCATTGTTCAACACCCACCTATGAGTGAGAACATGCGGTGTTTCATTTTCTGTTCTTGTGTCAGTTTGGTGAAATATTTTAATAATAATATAGTGTGAAACATCTCACACACACACAGAAAACATCAGCAACTGGAAAAATATACCACCAGAAAAATAAAATAAAAATTGAACAGAGAAACTGAAAAAAAAAACAGGTATCACAGACTTAAACATTACAGGTTAATATATAAAGTATATTAAAAGGACAAAGAGGGTCGGGCGCTGTGGCTCACGCCTGTAATTCCAGCACTTTGGGAGCCTGAGGCAGGTGGATCACGAGGTCATGAGTTCGAGACTAGTAGCCTGGCCGAGATGGTGAAACCCCGTCTCTACTAAAAACACAAAAATTAGCTGGGTGTAGTGGTGCGTGCCTGTCATCCAGCTACTCAGGAGGCTGAGGCACAAGAATCACTTGAACCCAGGGGGCGAAGGTTGCAGTGAGCCGAGATTGTGCCACTGGACTCCAGCCTGGGTGACAGAAAGAGACTCTTTCTAGAAAAAAAAAAAAAAAAAAAGGAAAAAGGTCAAAAAGACAAAAGTTGAAGAGTGGGCAGAGGATGGCAACAAGCTGCTAATCAAAGGGGAAATTTAAATGTTTACGAAAGACGAAAAGATACTCCATTTTATTTATAGTCTCACAAACTTGGCACCAAAAACCAAAATAAGACACCGCTTTCTCCCATTCAGACAGAATGAGGTTTATAAAACAGCGTATGCAGCGGGCAGGGTGTGGCACGGGGAATCAGGCTCGTGTGCAGGCTGGCAGTGAAGGAGTGGACTGGCACATCTCTGATGCGTATTTTAGCAATGTGTCTGCCAAGGAGCCAGTCAACAGAGTCCCTTCCAGCAGAACAAACACAGGGAGGCTGCCCTCCTACCGGGAACTTCAGGCTGGTCGTCGGAGAAAAGCAAACAAGCATTAAAGAAATAGAAGAGGCCGGGCGCGGTGGCTCAAACCTGTAATCCCAGCACTTTGGGAGGCCGAGGCGGGCGGATCATGAGGTCAAGAGATCGAGACCATCCTGGTCAACATGGTGAAACCCCCGTCTCTACTAAAAATACAAAAAATTAGCTGGGCATGGTGGTGCGTGCCTGTAATACCAGCTACTCGGGAGGCTGAGGCAGGAGAATTGCCTGAACCCAGAAGGCGGAGGCTGTGGTGAGCCGAGATTGCGCCATTGCACTCCAGCCTGGGTAACAAGAGCAAAACTCCGTCTCAAAAAAAAAAAAAAAAAAAAGAGTAAGAGTTCCTTGTGTCCCTGTGGATAGATCTCAATGGATGAGAGCAAGTTGTGTTGATAGAACATCCACCATGGAGCCTGGCGTGGTGGTGCTCGCCTGTGCTGCCAGCTACTCTGGAGGCTGAGATGGAAGGACCGCTTGAGGCCAGGAGGTGGAGGCCACAGTGAGCTGTGATTGCACCACTGCACTCCCCTTTGGGTGACTGAATGAGACCCTATCTCAAACAAATAAACAATCTGATAAGAGAGGAAAGAAAGAAGAAAGAAAGAAAGAAGAAAGAAAGAAAGAAAGGAAGGAAGGAAGGAAGGAAGGAAGGAAGGAAGGAAGGGAAGGAAAGAGAGAAAGAAAGAGAAGGAAGGCAGGAAGTCAAAATCCTGGATGCATCAGAAAGAAAAAAAGAGAGAGAGAAAGAATGAAAGAAAGAGAGAGAGAAAGAAAGAAAGAAAGAAAGGAAAGAAGAAAGAAAGAGAAGGAAAGAGAGAAAGAAAGGGAAGGAAGGCAGGAAGTCAAAATCCTGGATGCATCAGAAAGAAAAAAAGAGAGAGAGAAAGAATGAAAGAAAGAGAGAGAGAGAGAAGGAAGGAAGGAAGGAAGGAAGGAAGGAAGGAAGGAAGGAAGGAAGGAAGGAAGGAGGGAAGGAAGGAAGTCAAAATCCTGGATGCCTCAGAAAGAAAGAAAGAAGAAAGAAGGAAAGAGAGAAAGGGAGAAAGAGAGTCAACGTCCCCGCTTTCTGTTGAAGGAAAAAGCGCTCGATGAGACTTGTTAAGGCACAGGCACAGGAAGGAAAACGGTTTGGGGCCCTAGTGCTGGACTTAGGCTGCGACAGTGGGATTTTGCAGATGGGGAGAGGAGCAGGGCACTCCACGCGGAATGCAGCGTGGGCAAGGGAGAACTGGCAGCCAGGGAGCCGCGTGGGGGTCAGCGGACGGAAAATTACCGAGAGGAACACCTGGGGTTTCCTCTGCTGAGAACTGACCTAGCAGGATTCCTGCTGAAGACAGGGCCAGGGTGAGTTGCCTGGGGGAGATGAGGATGCGGGACAGGAAAGAGCCATCACCCCACAGGGCTTGTCGTGTAGCTGGGGAGACCAACGGCCCATCAGCTCATACTTTTGTTTTCTCCTGTATCCTCACCGCCTGGCAGGAATCTTCACAATCGTTTTTCAGACGGCGAAGGCATGAACGAACAAATGGGCTCTGTTGGGTTCAAAATGTGAGTTCTGGTGCCTATACTCACGTACCATGTTCATAGCGCCCTTTCTCCTGAGAGCATCCAAGCTTCCTTTCTTGGCTGGATACTGATGAGAGAGAAAGGAAGAAAGAAGGAAAGAGAGAAAGAAAGGAAAGGAAGGCAGGAAGTCAAAATCCTGGATGCATCAGAAAGAAAAAAAGAGAGAGAGAAAGAAAGAAAGAGAGAGAGAGAGAGAAAGAGAGGGAAAGAATGAAAGAAAGAAGAAAGAAAGAGAAGACAAAGATGAAATTGCTTTTGCAAAAACTGCATGCCTATAATCCCAGCACTTTGGGAGGCCGAGGCGGGTGAATCACGAGGTCAAGAGATCAAGACCATCCTGGTCAACTTGGTGAAACCCCATCTCTACTAAAAATACAAAAATTAGCTGGGCATGGTGGCGCGCCCCTGTAATCCCAGCTACTCGGGAGGCTGAGGCAGGAGAATTGCCTGAACCCAGGAGGCGGAGGTTGCGGTGAGCCGAGATCGCGCCATTGCACTCCAGCCTGGGTGACAAGAGCGACACTCCGTCTCAAAAAAAAAAAACTGTATTAGTGAGATATGACAGTGAAAGAGGCCTGAGCTCACCCACCTCCCATGTCACCTTTCCCTTAATTATTCCTGGGCTTCTGGGCCAAGCTGACTTTGGAAGACATTTAGGCTACAGTGTAAAAGGATCATAGGCCTTGCCCAAAACTCAGCTGCTTTTGTAAAGCTAACGTGAGGCTGGCCAGGGCGGTGGCTCATGCCTGTAATCCCAACGCTCTGGGAGGCTGAGGCAGGAGGATTGCTTTTGGAGGCTTGTGGCGCAGGGGCTCACCCGGCAGCCCTCCCCCACCATCGCTGGGTCAGTGTGACCCTGTGAGCACTTTCACGTGAATCCTGAGATGCGGCCCCTGCAGAAGCAAAAGCCCCCTGCCAGCGACATCGCTGTCAGTCTCAGCTTTTCCACACCGCCTGATTCATTTCACACATCCATTGAGCGCCACTGGGTGCCTGTCACTGGTCCCGAAGCTAGGGACCCCACGGTGTGGGTGTTCTCAGCCCAAGGGTTTCACATCCCAGACATTTATTGGCCAGAAACATACATCGAATCATTCAACCAATATGGACTGAGGGCTCAGCAGGGCAAGGGTGGGCACTGCAGCAAGCAGACCCAGGCGGAGAGCCCTGCCTCCTTGGGGTGTCCATTCTAGTGGGGAGGACACATGGTGAGCACACAGCACGTGAAGTCACAGCATGATAAGCGTGGCCGGGAGACATCCATCAGGGGAGAGATAGGGAGTGACCGGGGGAGGCGTCTGCCAGGGCCTCCAGGCCTCCATGAGAACTGGACAGAAGTATGAGGGAAGGGAGGGGAAGGACCAGCAAAGCCAAGAGCTTGGAGGTGGGAGTCTGCGGACACCAGCCTGTGTGTGAGGAGAAGCCAATGGCCCCCAGCAGCAGGGGCTCACGGGAGGTGAGGGCAGAGTCAGCAAGGGACAAAGGGCACCCTCCTCTTCCTCCTTCCCCCTTCTCCCTGCTTTTCCTCCTTTCCCTGCCCTTCCTCCTCCTCCTCCTTTTCCTTCCTCTCCTCCTCCTCCTCTTCCCAGCCCCTCCTCCTCTTCCCCCTCTTTCTATTCCTCCCCTCCTCCTAATCTTCCTCCCCTCCCTCCCCCTCTTCCTCCTCCTGCTCCTCCTCCTCCTCCCCTTCTTATTCCTCCCCTACTCTTCCTCCCTTTCCTCCTCCTCCTCCCGCCTCATCCTCCTCTTTGTCCTCTCCTTTTCCTAAAAAACCTTTAACCAGCCTGGCCAACATGGTAAAAACCTGTCTCTACTAAAACCACAAAAATACAAAAATTAGCCTGGGGTGGTGGGTGCCTGTAATCCCAGCTACTCAGGAGTTTGAGGGAGGAGAATTGCTGGGACCAGGGAGGCAGAGGCCGCAGTGAGCTGAGATCGCACCATTGCACTCCAGCCTGGGTGACAGAGAGAGACTGTGTCTCGAAATAATCAATCAATCAATCAATATAAACAATCTTTTATAATGTAAAACATACTCTCGGCTTTCTAAGTGCTGTGGTTTTCATTCCCGTCACGCACGCATTTCATGTACGCATCTGTGCATATTTACAAGGCCAACAAAATGAAGAGCAGAATACAAATACAGTGACCTCCAGGCTGTCTCAATAGGAAGTAAAAATTGGTATTTTTAATTAAAAGCCTTAACAGCTTTTATTCTCTTGGATCCAATAATTCTACATCCAATCTCTTTATCTTTTTCATTCCCGTCTGAGGATTTCATAAGACGCAGTCAGGTTAGTGCATAAGGCTGCTGTTTCCCCTCTCTGCACAATAGTGAAATACTGACAACCTTTTTCTCCCTTTCCGGAGGGAAACCATGGCTTAATAAAAAAAATTCTTCCGTAAGAGGGACTTCCCAAAAACCAACACCCAGTGTACATTTAAATGTTCCTCCAGGCTGGGCACAGTGGCTCCACGCCTGTAATCCCAGCACTTTGGGAGGCCAAGGTGGGTGGATCACCTGAGGTTGGGAGTTTGAGGCCAGCCTGGCCAACATGGTGAAACCCTGTCTCTACTAAATACAAAAAATTGGCTGGGTGTGGTGGCGCGCACCTGCAATCCCAGCTACTCGGGGGGCTGAGGCAGAAGAATCGCTTGAACCCGGGAGGGGGAGGTTGCAGTGAGCTGAGATGGCACCACTGCACTGTAGCCTGGACAGTGCAAGTGAAACTCCACCTCAAATAAAGTACTCTGTGTGTGTGTGTGTGTGTGTGTGTGTGTGTGTGAGTGTGTGTGTGATTTTCTTTTTCTTTTTCTCAGGAAAAGAAGCCTCCAGCATCCAGTTCCCAGACAGAGACTTGGGAGTCCCCGACTCTCCCTGTCACACACCTTGGACATCCGGCCCCCGGGGCTGCCAGGTACTTCTCCAGGTGGCTCCTGAGTCAGCCGAGACTCAGGGGCGTGACCCTCCGTCCGCACACCCCCGCTCCATCCGCACACCCCCCGACCCACTTCCTGCCGCCCACACCCACCATGCTTGACTTTCCTCAGTTATCTACACAGAACACGGACTGGAATTTCTTACAGGAAAATCTGAACCCTCCCTCGCCTAAACTTCAGAGAATTCCCTTTACATTCTATATAAATGCTCAGACTCTTCTCAAGATTCACAAGCTGTTAGAGCTCTAGAATTTCTACATGGGAGGGAGTTGGAGTAGCAATGGAGCCAGAATAGGGGTGCTTGGAGGCTTGCCTTGAAGCTGTGTTTGCAAAATGTCGTCACCAGTTGTGGAAGGAAGGAAGGAAGGAAGGAAGGAAGGAAGGAAGGAAGGAAGGAAGGAAGGAAGGAAGGAGGGAGGGAGGGAGGGAGGGAGGGAGGGAGGGAGGGAGGGAGGGAGGGAGGGAAGGGAGGGGGGGGAAGAAGGAGGAGAAGGAAGGAAGGAAACAAGGAAGGAAGGAGGGAAGGAAGAGAGGAAGGAGGAGGAGAAGGAAGGAAGGAGGGAAGGAGGGAAGGGAGGGAGGGAGGGGAGGAAGGAGGGAGGGAGGCAGGGAGGAAGGAAGGAGAAGAAGGAAGGAAGGAGGGAAGGAAGATAGGAAGGAAGAGGAGAAGGAGGGAAGGAGGGAAGAGAAGGAAGGAGGGTGGAAGGGAGGGAGGGGAGAAAAAAGAAAGAAAGTGAAAAAAAGAAAAGGAAGAAAGGAAAGGAGGTGGAAGGAGGGAAAAACAGGCTTCTTTTTCAGTATGTTTCTGTGGGTACACACAGAAAGCAAAGTTATGAAATCGTAAAGCTTATTCTTACATGTGATATCTCACTTATTATACATATGTTATATATATCATTTATTTTAATCCTCATTTATTTTTACTTTAATTGAACACTATAGAGAATTTTGGAAATGGGTTTGCAAGGTCCCCATAAAGTCACTTAGTACAGGAACTGAGACCGATAGAAATGAGAGCCAAGGTTTATAACCCCCAGGAAAGGAGAGAGAAACTCATTTACGACGGGAGCCAGGGACAAAAATCGAGGAAACAGGCACCTAGTATTCAATATGTTTATGAACATACTGAAAAGGAACATGCCCAGAATCCTGGCCACGTTTTACTCTTTCCGAGAAAGCCATTCATTCCCTTCCTGAGTGAGAAGGCGAGATAGAGAGATTTAGAGAGAGTCTGGGCTTCGCTCTGGCATTTGGGTCATTAATCAGGAAAAATTCCAAGTAGGTTGATTTATCTGGCACTTGGCTGAATGTTGACATTCTTACAGCCTCGTCCAAAAGGCCATGAGATTGCGGGAGAGACTTCCCTCTCATGCAAACCCTCCTGGCAGATTAAGTCTGGCCCAGATTCCTCTGTGAGCAGCCAGGACTCTGCAGGACAAAGTTTCTCTGTGGGTGTAAAGTGCCCTCACCGGTGCCATTTCTCAGCTTGGTATGAGAGGGTGCGAGCGTTGCTATAATCTCCGACAGGTAAGACAAGCATGAGAGAAAAGGCACATGCGTCTCAGCACCTAGAGACAGTGAGATAGCACCTCGCACTCCCTGGGAAGGCTACTGTGAAAGGAACACAAAAACGAACCATCAGAAAATAGCAAGTGTTGGTGAGGCCGTGGAGAACCCGGGACCCCTGCGCCTGGCAGGTGGGTCTGCAGGACGGGGCCACTGAGTGGAAGGCTTCTGAAAGGTGATGTACAAATCAGAACAATCCCAGTGTTTGGGCAATATCCACAGAGATCTCAGCTCACTTGTAACCCAAAAACTGGATGCCAGGCCAGGGGCGGTGGCTCATACCTGTAATCCCAGCACTTTGGGAGGCTGAGGCAGACGGACTGCTTGAGCAGAGGAGTTCAAGACCAGCCTGGGCGACATAGTGAAGCCCCATCTCTACAAAAAATACAAAGATGAGCTGGGCATGATGGGGCTCACCTGTGGTCCCAGCTACTTAGGAGGCTGAGGTGTGAGGATCACCTGAGCCTAGGAGTTTGAGGCTACAGTGAGCCAAGATTGTACCATTCCACTCCAGCCTGGGCAACAGAGTGAGACCCTGTGAAAAGGAAGGAAGGAGGGAGGGAGGGAGGGAGGGAGGCAGGCAAGGAGGGAGGGAAGAAAGGAAGGTAAGTAAAGAGAGAGGAAAAAGGAAGGAGAGAGGGAGGGAGGGGGGAGGGAAGGGAGAGAGACAGAGGAAGGAAGGAGGGAAGGAAGGAGGGAAGGAGAGAGGGAGGGAAGGAGTGAGAGAGAGAGAAAGGAAGGAAGGAAGAAGAGAGGGAGGGAGGGGGGAGGGAAGGGAGAGAGAGACAGAGGAAGGAAGGAAGGAAGGAGGGAAGGAAGGAAGGAAGGAAGGAAGGAAGGAAGGAAGGAAGGAAAGAAGGAAGGAGGGAGGGAAGGAGAGAGGGAGGGAAGGGAGTGAGAGAGAGAGAAGGAAGGAAGGAAGGAGAGAGGGAGGGAGGGAGGGGGAGGGAAGGGAGAGAGAGACAGAGGAAAGAAGGAAGGAAGGAGGGAGGGAGGGAGGGAGGGAAGGGAGAGAGGCAGAGGAAGGAAGGAAGGAAGGAGGGAAGGAGGGAAGGAGAGAGAGGGAGGGAAGGGAGTGAGAGAGAGGAAGGAAGGAAGGAGAGAGGGAGGGAGGGAGGGGGAGGGAAGGGAGAGAGAGACAGAGGAAGGAAGGAAGGAGGGAGGGAGGGAGGGAGGGAAGGAAGGAAGGAAGGAAGGAAGGAAGGAAGGAGGGAGGGAGGGAGGGAGGGAGGGAGGGAGGGAGGGAGGGAAGGAAGGAAGGAAGGAAGGAAGGAAGGAAGGAAGGAAGGAGGGAAGGAAGGAGGGAAGGAAGGAAGGAAAGAGGGAAGGAGGGAAGAAGGAGAGAAAAGCAAAACGGATGCCGAAACTAAACTGGACCACAGTTCCCACCGTATCCGGCGGGTGGGGGTGAAAATGCAGCTGGCAGGGCTGGGTCAGGCGTGCGTGTGACATACCCCATCTGTTCAGCATTTGGGGGATGTATTCAGAGTCTGAAACATGTTCAGTCTTTGACCCCGCGGTTCCGCCTGGGAATTCACGGGAGCCCTAGTGCCCGCCTCGTGGTCATCGCAGCCAGCTTTATGGGGTGACTCCTTAGAAGAAGGGCTGCGTGGCTGGGGCGGGGGCCGTCAACAGAAGAAAGCACTTCTGAATAAAATAACATGTGTTTCTTCCGCATCCTTCATGTCGTGGGTCAGTCCCCAGGGGCACCCCCAGGTTTCCTCACTCTCTAGAAGGTCTCACAGCGCAAGCATGTGAAGCAAAGTCAGCAAGCGGAACGGCACGGAGAGCCCTCTCCCCCGGGTGTCATACGGGGGGCACCGGTTCCTCCAGCCAGGGCTTGCGGAGACCCCTGTGAAACTGCATCTTCTGGGGACTCATTAGAGACTCAATGCCCAGGGCACTTCCTGGGGGCTGGTCACACCGGCACCTCCTGCCTGGCAGGTACCAGGATTGCAGACTCCCAGTAGGAAAGCATGCATTTAGCATGAACCACACTATTTTCACAAAGAGTATAGACACAGTGAGACACCCGCCAAGGGCCAACCTGCTATGAACTCTTTTTTGCCCACCTTAATGGAGGATAAACCAGGATAAAGAGTTATGTATAAGACCTGTGTCCCAAGGCTGAGCAAAAATATTCCACACACTCATTCTTTTCTTTCTTTATTTTCTTTTTTTAAAGACGGGGTTTCACCATATTGGTCAGGCTGGTCTTGAACTCCTGACCTCAGGTGATCCGCCCGCCTTGGCCTCCAAAGTGCTGGGATTACGGGTGCCAGCCACCGCGCCCGGCCCTCATTTTTTTCTTTATAATCTCGCGATGCTTAATGATGGTCACAAGAAGAAGGGCAAAAATCGTGGCTGCCCCTGCCTTCCCAAAACCTCCCTTTCTTCGTATTTAAAAATAAATAAATAAAATAAAACAAATAAACCACAACTGGGGAGAGCAATTTGGTCCCGTGTAGAAAACTGGTTACGGTTTGGAAATGGACGCGCCCAGAATCCTGGCCACGTTTTACTCTTTCCGAGAAAGCCGTTCCCTTCCTGAGTTAGAAGTGGAGATGGATTGAGAGAGGCTCTGGGCCTCACTCTGGCATTCGGGTCATTCATCAGGGAAATTCCAAGGAGGTTGTAAATCTGTGCTTTTCCTCTCGCCCAGCAACTCCATTCCTAGAAGTTTCACCAAAGTGTCCCAAGTTTGGAGAACACACGGACACGGGGAGGGGAACATCACACACCAGGGCTTGTTGGAGGGTGGGGGGCGGCTAGGGGAGGAATGGGAGGGGGTGGGGGGATTGGGGAGGGACAGCATTAGCAGAAATAGCTAACGGAGATGTGAACACACGGACACGGGGAGGGGAACATCACACACCAGGGCTTGTTGGAGGGTGGGGGGCGGCTAGGGGAGGAATGGGAGGGGGTGGGGGGATTGGGGAGGGACAGCATTAGCAGAAATACCTAACGGAGATGAGAACACATTGGACACGGGGAGGGGAACATCACACACCAGGGCTTGTTGGAGGGTGGGGGGCGGCTAGGGGAGGAATGAGAGGGGGTGGGGGGATTGGGGAGGGACAGCATTAGCAGAAATACCTAACGGAGATGAGAACACACGGTCACGGGGAGGGGAACATCACACACCAGGGCTTGTTGGACGGGGGGGGGGGGGGGGGGGGGTGCAGCTAGGGGAGGAATGGGAGCGGGTGGGGGGATTAGGGAGGGACAGCATTAGCAGAAATACCTAACGGAGATGAGAACACATTGGACACGGGGAGGGGAACATCACACACCAGGGCTTGTTGGAGGGTGGGGGGTGGCTAGGGGAGGAATGGGGGGGGTGGCGGGGGGGGATGCAGCAAACCCTGCCACGGCACAGGCGCACCCATGTAGCAATTCTACACAGTCTGCACATGTACCCCGGGGTTGTTTGTAACAGCAGAAAACCCTGGGGCCATGGACAGGAGACGAGATGAGTGGATTGTGCTGTGTTCCCCTAATGGGACACCCAGTGCACCCTCGTGGATGTGCACCACGGTCGCGGTGACGTTCGGGGACGGCCAGTCTCAGTGCGGTGCGGCTGGTCTCACTCACCACCCAGTCACCGTCTGTCTCGGTCAACGACTCTGGCTGTGTCTCAGTCCATTTGTGCTATCAAAATACCACAGACTGGGTAATTTGTAAAAAACGGGGGTTTATTTCTCACAGTTCTAAAGGCTGGAAGTCCCAGGTCCAGGTGCCCGTGGCTCAGTCCCTGGTGGGGCTCTTCTCCTGGCTTGTGGATGGCCGCCTCCTCCCTGAGTCCTCACCAGGTAGCAGAGGCCTGTGCCTGGAGATCTCGCTTCTAGGGATGTGAATCCCCTCATAGGCCCTGCCCTGGTGGCCTCATCCAAATCTAATCATTGGCTGGGCACGGTGGTTCACACCTATAATCCCAGCACTTTGGGAGGCTGAAGCAGGTGGATCACCTGAGGTCGGGAGTCTGAGACCAGCCTGGTCAACGCGGTGGTCCACCAAACCCCATCTCTACTCAAAATATAAAAATTAGCTGGGGGCCGGGCGCGGTGGCTCACGCCCGTAATCCCAGCACTTTGGGAGGCCGAGGCGGGTGGATCACGAGGTCAAGAGATCGAGACCATCCTGGTCAACAAGGTGAAACCCCGTCTCTACTAAAAATACAAAAAATTAGCTGGGCATGGAGGCGCGTGCCTGTAATCCCAGCTACTCGGGAGGCTGAGGCAGGAGAATGGCCTGAACCCAGGAGGCGGAGGTTGCGGTGAGCCGAGATCGCGCCATTGCACTCCAGCCTGGGTAACAAGCGCGAAACTCCGTCTCAAAAAAAAAAAAGAAAAGAAAAATTAGCTGGGCCTGATGGTGAGCACCTGTAATCCCAGCTACATGGGAGGCCGAGGCAGGAGAATCACTTGAACCGGGAGGCAGAGGTTGCAGTGAGCCAAGATCATACCATTACACTCCAGCGTAGGTGACAGAGCAAGACACCATCTCAAAAACGAAAAGAAGAAGAGGAAGAAGAGGAGGAGGAGGAGGACAGGAAAAATCTAATCCCCTCCCAAAGGCCCTGCTCCAAGGACAATCAGCCTGAAGTCTGGGGTTCAGTGTATGGTTTGCGGGGTACACAAATGCAATCCATGGGCTTGTCAATGTTCTGCATTGCGTGAAGAACTGAAATTATTTCCCGACAGCACCTCAATTCGTGTTCTGAGCTTTCTCCAGCAAAATCCACCTGGCCAGGAGAGAGCTAGGTGCATGCCATTCTCCCCAGAACCCAACACCCATCCGTTCTGTTCCTGCCTCGCAGGGAAGAAACATTCCTCCCAGCACACAGAGAGTGGGGGTGGGGACGGCGGACACGTTTTGTCCTTTTTCCCCCCCGAGCTTGTAATTGCGTTCCCGTGTGCCGGGACATTTTCAAAAACCCACGCACCGCACGCTCACCTCGGGAGCCTGGACACCGCCCAGCCCAGCCGGGGGGGGCCTCTCTCGGCGGCCCCTTCCCAGCTCCCACACAGGCTGCGGTTTCCATGGCAACGGGCCGAGCCAGCCTTTGTGCTCGGAGCCTCCCGGGGAGAGGTCTTTAGGGGAAAACAGGCTGGGGCGTTGGACGACACAATTAAACAGCGAGGGGGGCCCCCCCGAGGCGCGTCCTTTCCCGTCGTTAAAGGGCACCCTCGGATGTTTGTGGAATGCGGTAAATTGGCCGTACCCCGCTCAGCGTTCCAAGTCGCCCGCGAGCATCCTAATAAACCATTATCTGCTGTCACCGGTAGTTCCTTCCTTTGTCCCTGCATTAACGATGGATGCTTAGGCCGACCATGACAGCAGACGCGCTTCTGGAAAACGGAGATCTTGCAGAGATTTCTCACGGGGACCGTGTTGCTCACACACGGGTATCTGGAGATGCTTTCAGTTGTCACAACTGGAAGGGGTGCGCTCTTTCAGCACGGACTGGGTCGAGGTACATCCCAGAGAGTAAAGAGCAGCCGCCCCCTCCCCACTCCACACACAAGGAGGAATGTTCTGGCCCCCCCCCCCCCCGTGGCAGGAGTGCCCTGGCTGAGAAACCCTGGGATACAGTGATTGGCAAGAACCCACAATGAAAACCCTTAAGACGCACACGCTCTAGGGAAGGAGACAGCTCATGAAATAGCATGACTGTGCCATGATGAAGAATGAGAGACAGCAGGAAAGAAAGCACCTGGGGTGACGCCCACGGGGCAGCCAGGGCCATCTTCTCCCAGGCTGGGATGAGTGAGGAGAGCTGAGCGAGGGGAGGAAGCAGTCCTGGGAAAAGAACACTGGGGAGCGGGCACAGCAGGTGCCAAGGCCCTGGGGCAGAAACACACGGGGTGCATTCTGGGAAGGAAGAGGAGACCGGGATGGCTGAAGACCTGTTAGTTAGGGAGAGTCAAGGAGAGAAGGAAGCGGGTGCTGGATCAAGAAGGTCCTTGTAGGTAGTAAGCACTTGGGATTTACAATTTAGCTGTAAAAACGATGAACTATGAGCAACATCCATCTTCACCGAGAACCTACTCCACGCCGGGCTTTCTGTAGAGCACTGAGATTCCCAGGGCCTGGAAGCGCTTAGCTGAGGGAAGAGAGGGGAGGTCAAACAGTCACGTAGAGATAAACTTCAAAGAGAACAAATACTTTGTCCGAGGGCTCTCTGAGCCCCGTGGCCACTAGGGCAGGGGTGGAGGTGGACATGGTGGGAGGCTGCGATGAGGGGGCCAGCCGGGGAGGGTGGCGGCAGTAGGTGACTTTGGGATGGTGGAACTGGTATCTGTAGGCGAGTTTGGGACGGGGAACTGGTAACTGAGATGAAGGATTTTTGTATTCTCAGAATCAGCAGTTTCCAATTTGGGATGAGGCCGGGGGATGCCAATAGATATACCATCCACATCATCATTACAATCATGACTTATTTTTACGTCATTTATTTATTAGAGGCAGGGTCTTGCTCTGTCACCCAGGCTGCAGTGCACCGCAGCCTTGGACTCCTGGGCCCAAGCCATCCTCCCACCTCATGACGACTATGATAATGAATTGATTAATACGTATTATGCTTGTTCTGCATGTAGCTCTCTACCGAATGCCCGTGGCCTGGTGTGTTATCTACGGGCAGGTGTGATCACCTTCCCACATTCCTGATGAGGCCTCTGAGAGACAGAGAGGGAAGGGCCTCCTCTCACTCTGTCTGCCTCTGGAATCAGACTCCTCTGGATAGAATCCATCACACGGCAGCCACCTAATCCTCTGAGCCACAGCTTCCTTGTTGGTTAAAAAAAAAAAAAAGAAAGAAAGAAAAAAAGAAGAAGCAGCCCTCGTTCCCAGGGTCGCATGAGAATTGAATGAACAAAGGAATAATGGCCGCACAGCAATCTCAATAAACAGCACAGGACACTCAGTCATCGAGATAAACAACATTCTAATGCAGTATTTGAAAAAAAACAAAACCCATGATAAACAAAATATTAAACATTTAAATAAAGACAGGACCCTGTAAGACTGTGCTGAGCTCCGCCGCACCCAGAGGCAAAAGGAAAAGTGCTTACGTCACTAGCCACATTGTTATGTTTTCCCATGGTTATTTTCCAGAAATAGACTTTGAAAATATTATTGACGAGTTTGCTTCCATTGAGGCTAGAAATATAATAATAACAAACTGTTTTTAAGACATAAAATTAACATAAGATAATGCGAGTTTTAATATAGCTATTTTTCCTTTTTTTCAACTTTTTTTTTTTTTTTTGAGACGGAGTTTCCCTCTTGTTACCCAGGCTGGAGTGCAATGGTGCGATCTCGGCTCACCACAAACTCCGCCTCCTGGGTTCAGGTAATTCTCCTGCCTCAGCCTCCCGAGTAGCTGGGATTACAGGCACGCACCACCATGCCCAGCTAATTTTTTGTATTTTTAGTGGAGATGGGGTTTCACCATGTTGACCAGGATGGTCTCGATCTCTTGACCTCGTGATCCACCCACCTCGGCCTCGCAAAGTGCTGGGATTATAATTGTGAGCCACCGCGCCCGGCGTTTTCAACCTTTTTAAAACTAATATTCTGGTCAAGGGTGAAAAAGAAACCATTAAATAATTAACATGCTGCCTGAGATGGCTCCACACCTGGACACCAGCACTTTGGAAAGCTGAACCTGGTGAATTCCTTGAGGCCAGGAGTTCAAGGCCTGACTAGGCAAGATAGAAAGACTCTATCTCTACAAAAAATGTTCTTAAAAAATTAGCCAGACCTGGTGCCGCACATCTGTAGTCTCAGTTACTTTGGAAGCAGAAATGGGAGGATTGCTTGAGGTCAGGAGGTTGAGGCTGAAGCGAGCTTCAAGAACAAATATTTGCTCAGGGACCTCTCTGGGCTGTGTGGCCACGAGGCCAAGGGCGGACTGTGGACATGATGGGAGGCCACGATTAGGGTAATAGCTGAGGACAAAGGCAGGAATGCTTTGATTTTGGGTGATAACACTCTTAACCCAGTCACCGCTGCACTCCAGCCTGGGCAGCAGAGCAAGGCTCGGTCTCTGCAAACACACATGTATAGAGAATCACATTTTTCTTGGCCTCAGTCTTCAGTACAGCTCAGCACATACGGGGCTTTACTTACATTTTGGGGGTTTGTTCCTCCATTATGGAGGGTTGCTTTCTGCATTCATTTTGGTTTTGAAAACCATTGTGTTAAATACTGTATATCTTAAAAAATAATTAACTAGGCCGGGCACGGTGGCTCACGCCTATAATCCCAGCACTTTGGGAGGCCGAGGCGGGTGGATCACGAGGTCATGAGATCGAGACCATCCTGGTCAACATGGTGAAACCCCGTCTCTACTAAAAATACAAAAAATTAGCTGGGCATGATGGCACGTGCCTGTAGTCCCAGCTATTCGGGAGGCTGAGGCAGGAGAATTGCCTGAACCCAGGAGGCGGAGGTTGCGGTGAGCCGAGATCGCGCCATTGCACTCCAGCCTGGGTAACGAGAGCGAAACTCTGTCTCAAAATAAAATAAAATAATTAACTATATTCAGCATGTGGTACCATCCCTGGAATGTATTCCTCCCTTATGACAAGTTCTGTGTCCTTGCACCAACACGTCCCATCCCTGACCCTCTCATCTTTCTTGATAACTGGGTAGCTCCATAATCCTCTCGCTCAACCCCAGATCTCCCTCGGTGGATATGACCTTTGAGCTGGAACGTGAGGCTTGAGAAGGAAACAGCCATGGGGACTGTGGGGACAGGAAAGGTAAGAGTGAAGGTCTTGAACGTTTTTCACGGCCAGGGGGTGGTGTGCAAAGAAAGCAGCAGACGGGGGCCAGGTTGCCACAGACCTTGTAAGCCAGCCACAGGTAGCTCTCCTTTCAATCCACGTGTTCTAGAGCCACTGAATGAGGCTCAGTGGGCACGGGAGGAGAGTGGGACAATGTCACCATTTGATGCATTTGCAGAAGGTCTGGAACTTGATTATTTGGAGGATAGACTTATTGGGGGGACAGGAGTGACCCTCATCATTAAGAAGTCATCGTTATCTAGGGAGAGTGGCTGGTACCTGGACGAAGGTGAACAGAAGTAGATTTCATCTCATAATGTCACGAGAAAGACAAGAACAGAGTATGACATCCACGTTTTGAGTTTGGGCTCTTGAGTGAAGGGTGGTAACTTTTTTTTTTTTTTTGAGACGGAGTTTCGCTCTTGTTACCCAGGCTGGAGTGCAATGGCACGATCTCGGCTCACCGCAACCTCCGCCTCCTGGGTTCAGGCAATTCTCCTGCCTCAGCCTCCCGAGTAGCTGGGACTACAGACTCACGCACCACCGTGCCCAGCTAATTTTTGTATTTTTAGTAGAGACGGGGTTTTACCATGTTGGCCTGGCTGTTCTCAAACTCCTGACCTCAAGTGATCCGCCCACCTTGGCCTCCCAAAGTGCTGGGATTACAGGCATGAGCCACTGTGCCTGGCCTTATTGCTATTTTAAAAGCACTAAATGTGGGGTTCGCTCGTTATGCAGCCGTGGCAGCCAATGCAAATGAGGAGGATGAATGTGGATCCAGTCCCAGACCGTCCAATCCACGTGGACGTAGAGCAGAGGACGTGGGTACCTAGAAGGAGGCACCTGGGGGAGGGAAACCAAGACCAGAGGGACTTTCACATCCCTGAAGGTAAGAGAAGAATAAAGTGAGCAGTTCAGACATCTGATTACGGGAGGACATGGAAGTAGCCATTGGATTTGGGAATGTGGAGGTCGCTGGCACCTTGACAAGAGAAGCTTCATGGATCAATGTGGTGACAACCTTGAGCTGGGGGAAGAGAGAATGGAAGATGAGGAAGAAGCGAGTGGCCACCATGAGTACAGATGCACACTCAGAGGGGACACGGGCTGGGTGTTACTGGAGCCCGCTGGGCCAGGAGGACAGCAGAGGGCAGTGGGGTCAGAGTTGAGTGGGGCTCAGCGCCTGAAGGGCCTCCTAGGCCTCTGTAGGGGTCCCAGACTTTATCCTCAAGTCAGTGGAAGAGTTGTTGGGTTTTTTTGTTTTGTTTTGAGACAGGGTCTCATTCTCATCTCCCAGGTTGGAGTACAGTGGCACGATTTCGGCTCACTGCAACCTCCACCTTCTGGGTTCAAGCCATTCTCCTGGCTCAGCCTCCCCAGTAGCTGAGATTACAGGCACCCACCACCATGTCCAGCTAACTTTGTATTTGTAGTAGAGACAAGATTTCATCACATTGACCAGGCTGGTCTCGAACTCCTGGCCTCAAGTGATCCACCCACCTCAGCCTTTCAAATTGCTGGGATTGCAGGCATGAGCCTCCACACACGGCCAGAAGAGTTTTCAGTAGGGAAAGAAAAACGGCATGACCAAATCTGCCTTTTATAAAAACCACAGTGAGTTCTGAGTATGGAATGCATGCGTGGAGGATGGCAAGGTTCAGAGCAGGAAGGTCATTCATTAGGTAGTGAAAGAAATTCATCGGAGAAGGGAGGGAAGATGCTGGCCAGAAACGGAGATACAGCTCTGGGGGCAGAGAAGATGCTGGCCAGAAACGGAGATACAGCTCTGGGGACAGAGAAGATGCTGGCCAGAGACAGAGATACGGCTCTGGGGGCAGAGAAGATGCTGGCCAGAAACGGAGATACAGCTCTGGGGGCAGAGAAGATGCTGGCCGGAGACGGAGATACGGCTCTGGAGGGAGAGAAGATGCTGGCCAGAGACGGAGATACGGCTCTGGAGGGAGAGAAGATGCTGGCCGGAGATGGAGATACGGCTCTGGGGGCAGAGAAGATGCTGGCCGGAGACGGAGATACGGCTCTGGAGGGAGAGAAGATGCTGGCCGGAGATGGAGATACGGCTCTGGGGGCAGAGAAGATGCTGGCCGGAGACGGAGATACGGCTCTGGGAGCAGAGAAGATGCTGGCCGGGGACGGAGATACGGCTCTGGGACAGAGAAGATGCTGGCCAGAGATGGAGATACGGCTCTGGGGGCAGAGAAGATGCTGGCCGGAGACGGAGATACGGCTCTGGGACAGAGAAGATGCTGGCCAGAGATGGAGATACGGCTCTGGGGGCAGAGAAGATGCTGGCCGGAGACGGAGATACGGCTCTGGGACAGAGAAGATGCTGGCCGGAGATGGAGATACGGCTCTGGAGGGAGAGAAGATGCTGGCCGGAGACGGAGATACGGCTCTGGGGGCAGAGAAGATGCTGGCCGGAGACGGAGATACGGCTCTGGAGGGAGAGAAGATGCTGGCCGGAGATGGAGATACGGCTCTGGAGGGAGAGAAGATGCTGGCCGGAGACGGAGATACGGCTCTGGGGGCAGAGAAGATGCTGGCCGGAGATGGAGATACGGCTCTGGAGGGAGAGAAGATGCTGGCCGGAGACGGAGATACGGCTCTGGAGGGAGAGAAGATGCTGGCCGGAGATGGAGATACGGCTCTGGGGGCAGAGAAGATGCTGGCCGGAGATGGAGATACGGCTCTGGAGGGAGAGAAGATGCTGGCCAGAAACAGAGATACGGCTCTTGGGGCAGAGAAGCTTGACATAGCAAGGGTCTTAGATGGCAGGAAGTACTGACAATAAGAATGGAAGTAGATGTGAAGAGGACAGGATGGGAGAGGCCCTTCTGACTGGGATTTCTGCTGAAGGAGTTAAAAACATGTTATCATGAGACAGAGGTCAACATGGTACTGTGCCCACTGTCCCCTGGAAGGTTCTCCTGATTCAAGGGCCAAATGCCTGGCTGGAGACCCAGTTCACCTTCCTCACCACTAAACTCAACAGAGTGGAGCGAGTGTCCTCAGAACGGGACCCGTCCAGAAACCTCGGAAAACATCACTAAACCCCCCAATAGATAACGCCGGGGGCTTCTGTTTTTCACGTGCTTTCTCCTCAAGCGTCCAGGGACAAGCCACTGAGTGTGTTCCTTGTCTGAACCTCTAAGGTATTGCCAGGCCTGGCCCCCTAAACATCAGCCCACAAGGAAATCAGCCCTGGGCTCTGTGCCACCAGCACGACTTCATGTCCCGTATCCCCAAAACACGAAAACGTCTCGTGAACACATGCCTCCCCTACGCTTCGCCCCACTGAGCCACCCTCCTCCCTCCCTTCGCGCCCTCAGTCTCATGAAAAAGGGGAATACTGTGACCTCCCTTGTTTCCAAATGGATATTTGGCCTCTTCTCAAGCGTACGTTTCCAGTTGACACTTTCAGAGTTTGTTGATTTGTGAGTTCAAGGCCCTCTCCGCCCTGCAGAGAGCAACGGCAATTCCTGGAACCGGGGACGTGTGTGAAGGGGGCCGTTGTGAACACAGGACAGAGAAGAAAGCCACTCATTTTCATGTGTCGGAGCGGTGGGTGTGGGGTTTCCAGCCCCTGGCATCTCAGCCCTGTCCTCCCTTCCTGCTCTGCACGTCTTACAGACAGCAAGGGTTGTGTTCATGTGAGTGGACGGCCTCACTGGCGACACGCTCACAGAATAGTGCCTGTCTGTGCTCGGCACATTCGCATTCAACAGGGTCCTCCAGACGCGTCCCACAGGTAACTGTAAAGTGTTCCGACGGATCGAAAGCGTGCGTTTTGTAAACTGAAGCTGTGTGCATGTACACACGTGTGTGTCTGTGTATACAATTCACACACATCAATGGTCATTATTTGCAATAGGCAGCGCTGCCTAATAGGAAGAGCATGTAAATGCCACTCCAAGCCAAATCCTCTGGCCCCACCAGTCACACGCTTGCCTCTGTAGGGAAGAAAAAGTTTCCCTTTCTGGCAGGTTTCTTTGCTGGTTGATTCGTTTGCTTGTTTTTTGCTTATTCTGTGGTACAGGTTGGAATGCAGTGGTGCAATTATGGCTCACTGAAGGGTCGACCTCCGGGGCTCAAGTGATCCTCCCAGCTCAGCCTCCCACTAGCTGGGACTGCAGGGATGCCCCACTATACCCGGTTAATGTTTGTATTTTTTGTAAAGATGGGGTTTCACCATATTGCCTAGGCTGCTCTGTAACTCCTGAGCTCAAGCAATCTGCCTGCCTCAGCCTCCCAAAGTGCTGGGATTACAGGCATGAGCCACCGTGCCTGGCCTCTTTTTCCTCACCAATGGCTAGGCTCATAACTGAGGGCCCTATAACAAGACAGATGAACCAATAAAAGCATACAGATATATTGAATATAAGTTTTACGTGACACAGGAGCCTTCCATAAGGAAATAAAGACCCAAAGAAACAGGGAAACGTGTATGTTTCATGCCAGGTTTGATGAATAAGTGGATGGCTATGGGGAAGTATTATTTGATAAAGGCACTGTGCTCTCACGCTGAAAGACTGAGACGGGGAGCTTTTCAAGGCCTGTTTGTTCAGATTCAGTGTCTTCAGAGATAAGAATGCCGTGGTGGCTCACGCCTGTAATCCCAGCACTTTGGGAGGCCGAGGCGGGTGGATCACGAGGTCAAGAGATCGAGGCCATCGTGGTCAACATGGTGAAACCCCGTCTCCACTAAAAATACAAAAAATTAGCTGGGCATGGTGGCGCGTGCCTGTAATCCCAGCTACTCAGGAGGCTGAGGCAGAAGAATTGCCTGAACCCAGGAGGTGGAGGTTGTGGTGAGCCGAGATGGCGTCATTGCACTCCAGCCTGGGTAACGAGCAAAACTCCGTCTCAGAAAAAAAAAGAATGCACCTTTCCTCCGGTTCATGGAGGGCACATTGGAATGAGAGTCTTAGGACTGCTTTCAGAGAGAAGGGCGAGGAAAGCTGAGAGAGGCCTTCTTGCTCATGCTGTTTTCTCAAATGCCAAGGTGCCATATTTTGGGGTACCATGTCCTGAGTTCCACCGTCTCCTAGGTAGGAATTCAGGATTCTGGTGTTAGTCCTACTAGTAATGGGAACCCAACGGGAAGGGAGCTGTAAGTGTGAGAATTCCAGCAAAAGCCCAGGGCATTCCAGGGGGACCTCAGCAAGCTGTTGCAACACTGGGAGCCAAGAGATGCTGGTGGCCTGTTCGGGGTGGTGGCCAGGACCTCAGAGGGATGGGTCAGCCTCAGGAGAGATTCTGGAGGCCACCTCGTGGGACTCCATTAAGTATGGAGCTGGAGGGAAGGACCCCAGGTGGAGGGAGGGCCTGGTTCTGCCTTTACCAATGGGTGGAAAGAGCTTCCGTCTACTGGGACAAGGTCTTGCTCAATTTCACTCACATGGATGCTTTAGGGAGAAGGGGTCCACCCTTCCCACAGAGAAAAGAAAGACGGCCGGGCATGGTGGCTCATGCCTGTAATCCCAGCACTTTGGAAGGCCAAAGCAGGTGGATCACCTGAGGTCAGGAGTTTGAGACCAGCCTGGCCTGCCCCAGCCACCCAAGCAGCTGGGATTACAGGCACTGCCACCACGCCTGGCTAATCATTGTATTTTTAGTAGAGACAGGGTTTCACCGTGGTGGCCGGGCTGGTCTTGAATTCCTGACCTCAGGTGATCCTCCTGCCTCGGCCTCCCAAAGTTCTGGGATTACAGGCGTGAGCCACAGTGCTCAGCCTAAAATACATTTCATAGCCTATGAGAGTGTCTCATTTCAAGCACAGATCAGAGGCCTGGTATACAGTAGGAGCCTACTACAGCCCTGTGGATCTGAATTCTATCAGCTCTTCTCAACGGCTCTATAAAGCATTGACAGTAAGCGTTCAGGACACTAATCTTCCAGGCTAATTCTCTGGACGTCCCCTCCCAGCAAGGCCGCTGTTCCAAGCTCCTCCGGAGAAATGTTCTGTAGCTACTACTGATCGTGGGCCATGAGGAGGAGTGGGATTTTTGTTCTGAGAAAATAATAATAATAACCTATTGCAGAGTTAGGAACGGGAGGCAGATGGTCAGATTTTCCTCTGAATTTTCAGGGCCTTTCGAAAAGCAATTGTGGAATTTCAAGGGCAGACGTTCTCCGGTCACAGGGTTGTCTGTACAGTGGGGCCTGCAGGACAAGATGGATGAGATGTGTGGGCTGAGAGGCCAGGCCCAGCCGGGCTGACGTCTCGGAAAGCAGAGGGCTGATGAATGGAGGCTGGCTCCCTTCCTCGAGACCGGGATCATATTTTAGAGTGTTTGGGTGGGCAGAGGCATTTCAGGAGAGAAAGCCAAGCATAGCCAGTCCATGGGCAGAGAAAAAAGGCAATTCCAGAGAGGGAGGAATAACAAGCTCACACACAGTGAGCTGGGAAGCGTGCCCAGACCTCTCTCCCTTCCTGGACCCTAAGTTGCATTTTATTTTATTTTTTTGAGACGGGGTCTTGCTCTGTTGCTCAGGCTGGATTACAGTGGTGCGATCACAACTCACTGTAGCCTCCCGCCTCAGCCTCCTGAGTAGCCGCCACACCTGGCTAACTTTTTTGCATTTTGTTAGTAGAGACATGGTTTCACCATGTTACCCAGACTGGTCTCGAACTCCTGGACTCATGTGATCCTCCTGCCTCGGCCTCACAAAGAGCTGGGGTACAGGTGTGAGCCACCGCACCAGCCCTCAATTATCTTGAAAAAAACTACAGTCTGCCAGCCTGACCAGCATGGTGAAACCCCGTCTCTACTAAAAATATAGAAATTAGCCGGGCCTTATACCTGGTGCCTGTAATCCCAGCTACTCGCGAGGCTGAGGCAGGAGAATCACCTGAACCCGGCAGGTGGTGGTTGTAGTGAGCCGAGGTGGTGCCACTGCACCCCAGCCAGGGTGATAGAGTGAGACACCCGTCTCAAAAAATAACAAACAAAAAAAACACTAGAGCCTGAAGAAAACAGAGCTGGGGTGAAGACGGGATTAGAGTCCCCCAGAAAAAGGGGTTTCAGACCAAGAAGTAGGCTCTCCCTTGCTGAGTAGGGAAGGACTAGAGCTGAATCCCATTTTAAAATGTAGGTTTTGTTATTGCTGAGGTATGGCGAGGCCAACAGGTCAGGCAATAATGACCTTTCAAAAGACAACAGTAGCCGGGCGCGGTGGCTCACGCCTGTAATCCCAGCACTTTGGGAGGCCAAGGCGGGTGGATCACAAGGTCAAGAGATCGCGACCATCCTGGTCAACATGGTGAAACCCCATCTCTACTAAAAATACAAAAATTAGCTGGGCATGGTGGCACGTGCCTGTAATCCCAGCTACTGGGGAGGCTGAGGCAGGAGAACTGCCTGAACCCAGGAGGCGGAGGTTGCGGTGAGCCAAGATCGTGCCATTGCACTCCAGCCTGGGTAATAAGAGCGAAACTCCGTCTCAAAAAAAAAAAAAAAAAGACAACTGTTACTCACAGTTCCCAAAAAGAGGGCACAATGCCAGGCCACGCAGGGTCCACAGGGAAGGAAGCACCAGGTGGGTCAGGAGGCAGAGGGAGTGAGGGGGACATGAGGCAGAAGCCTTTACTGTGGCTTCCACAGCAAGGAACAGGCGAGGGAGGGTGTGTAAGCTCAGGGCCGGCTCCTCCAAGCCGTTTCAGTGCTCTGGGCACACAGCTTGTCCTGATGTCTGGTACCGAGCTCTGGGGTGATGAGGGGAGGCAGACAGTGGTCTGGAAGGTGAGAGTTTGATGAAGGAGATGCTGGATGTGGGCTCTGGATCAGTTGGTTTGCATTTGAAAGGTGTGCTCATAGGTGCATTTTCTTTTTTTTTTTGAGACGGAGTTTCGCTCGTTACCCAGGCTGGAGTGCAATGGTGCGATCTCGGCTCACCGCAACCTCCGCCTCCTGGGTTCAGGCAATTCTCCTGCCTCAGCCTCCCGAGTAGCTGGGATTACAGGCACGCACCACCATGCTCAGCTAATTTTTGTATTTTTAGTAGAGACGGGGTTTTGTCCTGTTGACCAGGATGGTCTCGATCTCGACCTCGTGATCCACCCGCCTCGGCCTCCCAAAGTGCTGGGATTATAGGCTTGAGCCACCGCGCCCGGCCAGGTGCGTTTTCATCGATAGCAACTGACAAATCCTGGCAGAGGCAGTCCCTTCAGGGCCTACAAAGCCCCAGGATGTGAAAGCATCATACACAGAAACTAAAAAACAGTTTTCACAAACCTTAATAATGACGACAACGGCAGAGCTTCGGGAAGCAGGAAGCCTGCTCCACGGCTGACATCTTCCATACACACACGTGATAACGTTTTAAACCATTGTGGGTCAGGTGCAGTGGCCCAGCACCTGGGGAGGCCAGGGTGGGTGAGTCACCTGAGGTCAGGAATCTGAGACCAGCCGGGCCAACCTGGTGAAACCCCGTCTCTACAAAAAATACAAAAATTATCTGGCCATGGTGGTGCATGCCTGTAGTCCCAGCTACTCGGGAGACCGAGGCAGGAGAATCACTTGAACCCAGGAGATGGAGGTTGCGGTGAGCCAAGATCAACGCCACTGAACTCCAGCCTGGGTGACAGAGTGAGACAGATCCCATCTCAAAATAAATAAATAAATAAAATGTAAATAATCTGAAACCTGGAAAATTCTGAAATCCAACACACTCTGGTCCTGAGCATTTCAGATAAGGGATACTCAACCTGTATATTCAGCTGTAAAATGAAGGAAATTCTGACACATGCTATAACGTGGGCAAAACTCGAGGACGTCATGCTAACTTAAATAAGGCAGTCGCCAAAATGCAAATACTGTATGATCCCGGTTATGCGAGGCCCCTAGAGGAGGCAACTTCACAGAGACGGAAAGGAGGTGGAATGGTGGGCCAGGGGCTTGGGGAGAGGGGCCAGAGTCAGTGTTTGATGGATACAGCGTTTCAGCTGGGAAAATCAAAGTGTTCCGGAGACGGATTCACTCACTCATGTGAACGTACTTAACCTCGCAGAACTCTACTCTTTTTTTTTTTGAGACGGAGTTTCGCTCTTGTTACCCAGGCTGGAGTGCAATGGCGTGATCTCGGCTCACCACAACCTCCGCCTCCTGGGTTCAGGCAATTCTCCTGCCTCAGCCTCCAGGTAGCTGGGATTACAGGCGCGCACCACTATGCCCAGCTAATTTTTTGTATTTTCAGTAGAGACGGGGTTTCACCATGTTGACCAGGATGGTCTCGATCTCTTGACCTCGTGATCCACCCGCCTTGGCCTCCCAAAGTGCTGGGATTACAGGCTTGAGCCACCGCACCCGGCCCAGAACTCTACACTTTAAAATGGTTCATCTTATGTTACGTATATTTTACCGTAAGGAAAAAACTAAAAACGAAGACCAGCGGGCCGCTTCCCCGACCCCGCTCCCACTCTGCAACTCTCCTTTGTATTTTCACATAAATGAAGTAGGGGCTGGGGAGCCTCCCCTGTTCTTTCCATCCCCTCCCATCCCAGGCTGGGTCAACGGCGTCTTGGTCCTTTCGCTGGGCTCTCGTTTCTTAGCAACCCAGGCAGACTCCATCTGTTACCATGGAAACTGCTGCCGGGATGCGGGAGTGGAGGTGGCTGAAAATCAGCAGAGAGAACCTCAGGGCATGGAAGATTCTGGAATCTTGTGTCAGAACCTGCGCGCCCTTAAAATGTTTAGCCTAGAACCTGCTCGTTTCTCATTTGTAATTTGTGAATAAATAAGACTGAGGGTTCTTGGGCCGGTGTTTCCATCTCTCTGAGATTTCAGTAGTCAAAACCCTTGTTTGCAAAGTCAGGATGTTCATCGGCCCTACCTTGTCAGATCACACACACACGCGCACGCACACACACACGCACGCACGCACACGCGCGCACACACGCATGCACACATGCACGGACGCACGCATGCACACACACGGGCACGCACTACACGCACACACACGCGTGCACACACACACATGCACACATGCACGGACACACGCACGCACGCACACACACGGGCACGCACTACACACGCGCACGCGCACACACACGCATGCACACATGCACGGACGCACGCATGCACACACACGGGCACGCACTACACGCACACACACGCACGCACACACGTGCGCACACACACGCATGCACACATGCACGGACACACGCACGCACGCACACACACGGGCACGCACTACACACGCGCACGCACACACACACGCGCGCACACACGCACGGGCACACACACGCGCATGCACACATGCACGGACACACGCACGCACGCACGCACACGGGCACGCACTACACGCGCGCGCACACGCGCGCACACACACACACACACACAACCAGAGCTGAGCCCGGCCCCAGTGTCTTACAAAGCAGGGTTTGACAAAGGACGACAACAATGGGGTGACTTTGAAGAACGTTCCCTAAAACGAAGATTCCCCTTACCGCAGGTTGCTTTTTCATCAATATCAGATTTTTGTTATTTTATGCAGTTTATTATTTATTTTTTGAGGCAGGGTCTCACTCTGTCGCCCAAGCTGGAGTACAGTGGTGCCATCTCGGCTCACTGCAACCTCCGCTTCCTGGTTTCAGGTGATTCTCCTGCCTCAGCCTCCCTAGTAGCTGAGATTACAGGTGCCCACCACCGCCCCCTGCTAATTTTTGTGTTTTTAGTAGAGACGGGGTTTCACCATGTTGGCCAGGCCGGTCTCGAACTCCTGACCTCAGGTGATTTGCCCGCCTTGCCTCCCACAGTGGTGGGATTATGAGTGTGAGCCACCATGCCTGGTCCAGAGAATACATTTTAAATATTCTCTCCACAGGCTCATTTCCCTTCTCCTGCAAACCCCTATTCAAAGGCATGCAAAGTCTGTGCATGAGCCCCTTGGGTCTCCCTCCCCCTCCTATGCCCACCACCATCTCTCAGGGAGATTAATCAACCTTTGCAACCTGCTCCCTCTCCTGACTGTTTATCTGCCTTAGCAACAGAGGGAGGCTCAGACTATCACCATGGAAACCACAGCCAGAGTGCGGAAAGGTGGGGGAGCTGAGGAAGGGGCCGGGTGGGCCCCAGAAACTGGAATTTTCCAGTCTTTGGAGTCGGTTCTTAACCATGTCCTGTCACACAGTAGACCTGTAGGAAGCATTTATTGAAAGGGTAAAGGACTGAGCCCCAGAGCCGCCTTCATCAAGTCCCCTCTCATTTTCATCTTCATGAAGTTCAAAACCATTCACATGTATCGAGCACAGAACCGGAGCTAAGGGCTTGCTGTGCTCTCACTGTGACCCCAAAACACAGGTGTCAAAGCCTTCACCCCAAGTGATGGTGTTTAGAAGTGGAGTCTTTGGAGCTGATTAGATCATGAGGGTGGGGTCCTCAGAAACTGAATCAGTAGCCTGGGTGCGGTGGCTCACACCTGTGAACCCAGCACTTTGGGAGGCCGAGGCAGGTGGATCACAAGGTCAAGAGATCGAGACCATCCTGGCCAACATGGTGAAACCCATCTCTACTAAAAATACAAAACTTAGCTGGGCATGGTGGCGCGTGCCTGTAATCCCAGCTACTCAGGAGGCCAAGGCAGGAGAATTGCTTGAACCCAGGAGGCAAAGGTTGCAGTGAGAGTGAGCCAAGATCGTGCCTCTGCACTCCAACCTGGCAACACAGTGAGACTCTGTCTCAAAAAAAAAAAAAAAAACAACGACGTCTTAGAGAGATAATCCATCTCTACATAACATAAGGATGCAGTAAGAGGATGATGACCTGTAAACCAGAAAGCAGCCCTCTCCAGAACCAGACCATGCTGGCACCCTGACTTCCGGCCTCCAAAACCGTGAGGAGTCAACTCCTGTTGTTGATAAGCCATCCAGTCTGAGGCATTTTGTTATGGCAGCAGTCCAAATGGACTAAGGGCTTTCGTGGACTTTCTCAATTCATCATCCCACCAACCCTATGATGTATGCTATAATTATCTCCATTTAACAGATGGGAAAACTGAGGCCCGGTCGGATGGTCCCAGGTCAGGCAGCTTGAGAACGGCAACTCCTGGAGTCAGACCCAGGACGGTGGCCTCCGAGGCACACTGGAGGGTGAGAACTGGAGGCCACAGGGAGAGCTTCTGTGGGCTCTCGACGGGGAGAGAGGAGCGATGACAGTCTGAGCTTCTGTGGGTTCTGGACGGGGAGAGAGGAGCGATGACACACTGTGCTCAGGGCAAGCCCTGCCTCACCTGTCTTGGATGTCTCAGTCTGCTTCTACCTCCTGCTTGCTCTCTCGTTTCATCCTCTGTGAAATAGGATCCAGCAGCTACTCCACTGTTTTTTTTCCTTTTTTCAGATCAGGTCTTGCTCTGTCACTCAGGCTGTAGTGCAGTGGCGCAATCTCTGCTCACTGCAACCTCCGCTTCCTGGACTCAAGACATCCTCCTGGCTCAGCCTCCTGAGTAGCTGGGACTACAGGTCTGTGCCACCACACCAGCCTAATTCTTTTTAATTTTTTTAAATTTTATAGCATCAGGGTTTCACCATTCTTGCCTATATTGATCTCAAACTCCCAGGCTCAAGCAATTCACCGGCCTTGGCCTCCCAAAGTGCTGGGGTTACAGGCATGAGCTACTACCCCTGGCCAGCTATGCCACTTCTGGACAGAAGTGTATTTCTTGCAAGGTTTACAGGAGGATATTTGTTGCAAGGTTTGCGGAAGTGTGTTCACGGCACGGGTTACAGGAGTGTATTTTTTTTCCTCGCACTGCTGTGATGAAGTGCGACAGCCCAGTGCTGTGGTTTAAAGGAATGTGTTCTCTCCCAGCTCTGGAGGTCAGAAGTCTGAAATCAAGCTATTGGCAGGGTTGGTTTTTCCTGAGGGCTTTGAGGGAGACTCTGTTTGTTTCAGGCCCCTTCCCTGGCTTCCGGTGGTCTGCTGGCGGCCTTTGGCTGGTAGATACATCACCCCAATGCCCCGTCGTCATGTGGCCCTCTCCTGGTGTGGCTGCATTCACCAGGCTGGCTTCTGCTAAAGGCATCTGTCCTGTTGGATCAGGGGCCCAGCCCACTACAGGAGGACCTCATTGTAGCTAACTGTATCAGCACTGACCCTGTTTTCGCGTTCTAAGGCATAGGGTCAGGACTTCAACATACGTTTTTGTGGGATATGAAATCCAGCCCATAACGAGGAGGCAGCATGTGCACCCGGGCTGTTTGCAGCACGTATCAGAGTAAATGCTCCGTGAAAGCTCCATGCCAGACTCGGAAGGCCCCAAAGACACCAAAATTATATACATCTTCCTCTTTTATCTTTATATTGTGGTGCTGATGAAGCAGCTGGACACCCTTGCCCCAGCCTCCAGTGCTGTCTGCCCAGACGGAAGGATGGGAAGAGTATGGACACAGAGGAAGGTCGAGTCTCAGAAAACGGTGAACTCAGGCCAGGCGCAGTGGCTCACACCTTAATCCCAGCACTTTGGGAGGTCGAGATGGGCAGATCACCTGAGGTCAGGCGTTCAAGGCCAGCCTGACCAACGTGGTGAAACCCCATCTCTACTAAAAATACAAAAATTAGCTGGGCGTGGTGGTGGGCACCTGTAATCCCAGATACTCGGGAGGCTGAGGTAGGAGAATCTCTTTGAACCTAGGAGAGGAGGTTGCAGTGAGCTGAGATCACTGCACTGCACTCCAGCCCAAAACTCTGAGGAAGAAAGAGAGAGAGAAGGAAGGAAGGAAAGAGAAAGAAAGAAAGAAAAAAAGAGAGGGAAGAAAGGAAGGAAGGAATAGAACCCACGTGAGACACAGGACAGACCACTGTACTGCACTCCAGCCTGAGCAACTTTGTCAAGAAAGAAAGAAAATAAAGAGAGAAAGAGAGAGAAAAGAAAGAAAGAAGGAAAGAAAGAGAAAGAAGAAAGAAAGTGGGTAGCACCCAGGGCGGCACAGGACACATGTGGTGAGCAGCCTTGCCCAGCAGTGTCCTAATTCCGCCCCCTCCCTGCCCCCAGCTTGTCCTCCGCAGGGCCTCTGGCAGAGGGAGTGGAGGGATGAGGTGGGAGCAGGACCCCAAGATGGGCCGTTGTAATTGGCTATGAAAAGGCAATGGGTGGTGACAGTGGGACTGGAGAGAACAGGAATAATTGAGAGGATCTAGGAAGAGGTGGACGCAGAAGAGACAGAGTCGGGGGGAGGTGTTATGGGCTGCACCGTGTCCCCAAAGAGGGGTTTCCCTCCTATCCCCTGGTCCCTGTGAATGTGTCCTCACTTGAAAACAAGGTCATTGTGGGATATAGCCATGTTCACATTGAGGCAGCAGGGTGGGCTTTAACCTGACATGACTGATACCCTCATGAGAGAGGAGAGGACCCAGACGCAGAAGGAAGAGTGTGTGAGATGCAGGTGGGGATTGGGGTGCTGTGGCCACGTGCCAAGGGGCGCTGGGAACTGCCAGGTGCTGGAACAGGCCACAAAGGATGCTCTCTTCCAGCCCTAGAATCCGGACGCCTTGGATTCGCCGTGTGAGCTTCCAGGACGGTGAGAGAAGAAATGTCCACTGTTTTAAGGCGTCTGGTCTGTGATGCTTTGTTATGAGAGCTGCGGGAAACGCATGTGTCCAGGGGAAGGATCGAAGGGTCCTCCTAGGGGGGTGGGGTGGTCAGAGAACGGACTGCGTTCGGTGGCAACTGGAATTGGGGGACAGGTGAAGTAAGGTTGCTAATCTGATCATTAGACTTTTAAACAGGGAGACCATCCTGGACCACCCAGTGGAACCATTGTAATCACGGGAGTTATTTTGAAAGTGGGGGACTAAAAAGCCGTGAGAGAAGCCAGGGTGACGGCTGTGAGGACTCCACCAACTGCGCCGGCCTCGAAGAGGGAGGAAGGGGCCCTGAGCCAAGGCATGTGGGTGGGGCGGCCGCCACAGGCTGGAAGATTGTGTGGGATTCTCCCCCCACATTGGAGCCTCTGGAAGGAACGCAGCTCTGTGGACAGCCTGACTTCAGCCCAGTGAGACCCAGGCGGGACATCTGACCTCCAGGACTGTAGGAGAGTGAAGGGGTAAAACCGCATCCAGACTCCCCTGGGAATGTTCCTTTGCAGCCGGGCTGAGACGTGCAGCTGGACAGAAGGGGCCGCTCCAGAAAGGCTGGTTGGGAGGACCACCTGGAGGGAGAGATGCCAGGCGTCCGGCCGTGCCAGCGCCCAGCGCCCGGCACCCACCTCCTCCCAGGTCGGGCATGACACACAGGTGTGGACGCCTTCAAAAAACTCAGCCCTGAGCATCGTCACCGACGGCAGCCTCTGGAGGTGGCCTCAGTGAGAACGGAGGCAGCTGAGCCCAGACAACCAGGAAGCAGAGAGAGAACAGTAGACGGTGGCTGTTGCCTTAAGCCAGGGTCGCGGGCGGACGGCTGCTACTGGAGGGCGGGGAGGGATAACATGGGGAGAAATGCCAGATATAGTATGCACCTAAAGTTAAATAAATTTTAAAAAAGAACACCCGGCGTGGCCAGGGGGCTAACACTACTACCAACCCATCGCAGCTGCTGCCATTAGAGCTTGTGGGCAAATGTATTGGATCAAGAATTCACATTGTGCTGGGCGCGGTGGCTCCTGCCTATAATACCAGCACTTTGGGAGGCTGAGGTGGGAGGATCATAAGGTCAAGAGATCGAGATCATCCTGGTCAACACGGTGAAACCCCGTCTCTACTAAAAATACAAAAATTAGCTGGGCATGGTGGCGCGTGCCTGGAGTCCCAGCTACTCGGGAGGCTGAGGCAGGAGAATTGCCTGAACCCAGAAGGCGGAGGTTGTGGTGAGCCAAGATCGCACCATTGCACTCCAGTCTGGGTAACAAGAGCGAAACTCCATCTCAAAAAAAAAAGAATTCACATTGTTAGAAAGAGAGAGTGATAAGGAAATCGTTGGTGCTCTTCTAGGACTTGCTGACTTTGTCAACATGGTACTGGAAGATGTCACTGAGTTTGAAATTTCACCAGAAGGAAGAAGGATTACTAAATTAGATCAGATTTTGCTAAACGGCAATAATATAACAATGCTGGTTCCTGGAGAAGGACCTGAAGTATGAATGAGTTTTCTTGGCTTACAGTAGATTCTGTTTTGTCTTACAATGACAAGAAAATGCAATTTTTTTTTTTTTTTTTTTTTTTTTTGCCTTCTGTTTAAATCCTATAAAGCTAGGTTTCCCATTAAAGGGAAGTGCTTTGAAGATGTGTACCCACTTTTGTGAGTTAATCGTGATTATCCCGGAGAAGGAAGAGTTTCTTCTTTGAAGACGCAAATAAAAGTGTTTCGGTTAAGTGTCATTTTATTTATTGTCCTGCAGTAACCAGCGGAACGAGGGTTCTAGCTGTTTTGCCGCTTCCTTTTCTGTCATTCTGTGCCTATTGGCTTTCTCACTTATGTTCCTATTTCATTGTCGCACAAAAGTTGTTCCAAACAGAATGATGAACTTCGATTTGAACAGGTGCATTTAAACAACTAGAAACAATCACTTAGAAAATTCAATTAAAATGCTGTTGTTATATATAAAAAGAAGCAACATGACCTACAATAAAGTACCTGAGACATTTTTTAAAATTTGACTTTTTAATTTTAATTTTTTTTTTTTTTTTGAGACACAGTTTCACTCTTGTGGCCCAGTCTGCAGTGCAGTGGTTCGATCTCCACTCACCGCAACCTCTGCCTCCTGGGTTCAAGCGATCCTCCTGCCTCAGTTTCCCTGGTAGCTGGGATTACAGTCATCCACCAGCACGCCCAGCTAATTTTTGTATTTTTAGCAGAGGCGGGGGTTTCACCAGGTTGGTCAGGCAGGTCTCGAACACCTGACCTCAGGCAATCTGCCCGTCTCGGTCTCCCAATGTGCTGAGATTACAGGCGTGAGCCGCCGCATCCAGCCTACAATTTTATTTTTAGTTGACAAATAGGCACTGAAGGGTTAATCTGACCAGGTCCACCAGCCCAGCCGGCTTTCAGGCATCTGCTCAGCTTTAACCCTTCACTGGCTGTTTGCTAGATAACATTCATTGGTCACCATGGTAATGTCGCTTCTGTTGTTCAGGAACCCGGGACATCTCCCATCCAGTTCAAACCAGTTTAGACCACCAACCCCCACCCGCCACTGGGCCTCTGCAAGTGCCCAAGAGATGGCTGTTTTTCTTTAAAAAAAAAAAAAATTATTTCCGTAGCTTTTGGAATACAAATGCTTTTTTGTTCTGTGCGTCAATTACATAGCGGTGAATTCCGAGATGTTAGTGCACCCACCACCCAAGTCATGTACCTTGCACCTAATGTGCAGATTCTGACACCTAGCCCACTCCCACCCTCTTCCTCCTGAGTTTTTTTTCTTTTTCTTTTTTTTTATTGAGATGGAGTCTTGCTCTATCTCCCAGGCTGCAGTGTAATGGTGTGATCTCGGCTCACTGCAACTTCCGCCTCCTGGGTTCAAACGATTCTCCTGCCTCAGCCTCCCCAGCAGCTGGGATTACAGGTACACGCCACCTGCCCGGCTTATTCTGTATGTTTAGTAGAGATGAGATTTCATCGTGTTGACCAGGATGGTCTGGATCTCTTGACCTCGTGATCCACCCGCCTCGGCCTCCCAAAGTGCTGGGATTACAGGCTTGAGCCACTGCGCCCGGCTAGAATAGTAGATTTGAAATGTTTTTGCCACAAAAAATTATAAGTAGATGAAGTGACAAGTATGTTAATTAGCTTGATTTAATCACTCCACAATGTACACATACATCAAAACATCACATTGTACCCCCAAATACATACAATTATTATTTTCCAATTAAAAAGTTATTTTCATCTAATCTAAAACACTGTGGGATATTTCTCTCAACAGTAATCATCGATTGGCATTACTCAAATGTCTATATTTAATATCTCATTCATTTGTTGTTTTCCCCTTTTTTTTTTCTTTTGTTGAGGCCATGGATTTTTAAGATGCAAATTTATGGCGGGGCGCAGTGGCTCACGCCTATAATCCCAGCACTTTGGGAGGCCGAGGCGGGTGGATCACGAAGTCAAGAGATCGAGACCATCCTGGTCAACAAGGTGAAACCCTGTCTCTACTAAAAATACAAAAAATTAGCTGGGCATGTTGGCGTGTGCCTGTAATCCCAGCTACTCAGGAGGCTGAAACAGGATAATTGCCTGAACCCAGGAGTCGGAGGTTGCGGTGAGCTGAGATCATGCCAGTGCACTCCAGCCTGGGTAACAAGAGCGAAACTCCGTCTCAAAAAAAAAAAAAAAAAAAAAATTTAAAAGTAAAAATTTAAATTAGGGGCCAGGCACAGTGGCTCACACCTGTAATCCCAGAACTTTGGGAGGCCAAGGCAGGTAGATCACCTGAAGTCAGGAGATCGAGACCAGCCTGGCTAACAAAGCAAAACCCCGTCTCTACTAAAAATACAAAAATTACCCCGGCATGGTTGGTGGCACATGCCTGTAATCCCAGCTACTTGGGAGGCTGAGGCAGGAGAATCGCTTGAACCTGGTAGGCAGAGGCTGCAGTGAGCTGAGACTGCACCTGCACTCCAGCCTGAGTGACAGAGCAAGACTCTGTCTCAAAAAAAAAAAAAAAAGAAAAAAATTTAAATTATAACTCACAAAATTATGTCACAGAACAGCAGCTGGCCTGGTACTCAGTAAGCACTTAAACACTTGCCACTATTATTCATACTGTTCTTGCCACTCCTTAAAGTCACCACATTTAGCAAATAAAAGTGCAGGCTGCCAGGTAAATTTGAATTTCAGATAAACAACAAATAGTTTTTTTGAGATTGCATAGTTTACGGCCCATTGCTAGATGGACACCTAGACTTGATGCTTAAAGGCAGGCAAAATTCTTACAGTACTGATATTTACATAAGTATTTTGTCAAAAGCAACAACAAATTCTTGAATTTCTGCAGAGTCTACGTACACAGGCACAGAAATGTATTTTAAATGTCTTTAGAATATAGGAATACAATGATTTAAGAGTAAAAATTTTACCACGAGAGGGATAAATATATCAATTTCCTTGCACAGAGTAATAACATTTTAAAAATACACGACATTTTAAAAACAAAGATTGTCTTAAGTGGCCATCCAATTATGATAATTAGAGAGACATTTCTGTAATAAATTCATAAATAATTTTTGAACACAGAGTGCTGATTTTCCTTTTTATCACAGTATTTTTTTTTTTTACATAAAAGAAATTTCTTTACATTTTTCCCACCATTGACAATTTATATACTTTGGAATGAGCCTGTTTTAAAAAACAGAACCAAAGAATATTTGCTATGAATCAACCGAGTAACCTGGAAAAAAATCTGAAAACTTGTAATTAGTATATTTCTACTTCCATGATTTTAGACTAGGGTAAGAAAGAACCTTTTGCATTCTGTGATAGGCATCTCGTCCCTTCCTGATCGTTATCTTTGGATAAACACAAAATACCTCTCATGAGCAGTTCAAATACAGACGAATATTACCTATTATGATAGGGTAAGCAAAGCTGTAACAGTTCTTTTTCAACCCTCAGGCGAGCTGAACAAAAGCTCTCAACCTCAGAGTACAGGACAGGCGTCCGTTTCATAAAATTTTAAATAGCGGTGACAAGCGAAGATTTGTGGGGTTTTTTTGTTCATTTAAGAAGTTAGTGGAATATTAAAGTTTAAAGTTTGTTCAAAATGACAGATCATCTGGAAACGAAATTGCAGCAATTGACATCTTATAGCGGGAAACATTTAGCAAAATCAGGTTTGCTTGTTTTTACTTGAAAATGTCAAGATTAACAGCCATTGACACATTGGATAAATCCGGAGGTCGGCGTGCCCTCAGAATGTGTCGTTATGAGCTATTCTTCAAGATTTTAAAAAAAATGTATGCCAGAAAATCGTGTTTTTGTCAGACTAAAAATACTACATCCTCAATTTCTAAGCTTCCTACACAGCCTGGAAGCCCCTGATGGGCTGAAACCCTCCCCTGCCCATCTGCTCCTCTCCCTTCGCATGGCACAGAAGATCTCAGGCCCTCCTGTAGAATGGAGTAGGGGAGATTCAGGCTGGACACGTCCCCATCATCCCCCACCCCTACCCACTGAAGCCTGGAGCATCAGGCTGGGCACCGTGGCTCACACCTGTTATCCCAGCACTTTAGGAGGCTGAGGCGGGCAGATCACCTGAGGTCAGGAGTTCGAGACCAGCCTGGCCAACACGGTGAAACTCCATCTCTACTAAACATACAAAAATTATCTGGGCATGATGGAGGGTTCCCGTAATTGCAGCTACTTGGGAGCTGATTTGGGAGAATTACCTGGACCCTGGAGCCATAGGTAGCAGGGAGCCCAGAACACACTACTGCACTCCAGCCTGGACAAGAATGAAACTCTGTCTCAAAAAGAAAGAAACAAAAAAATCACATTGTACCCCACAAATACATACAATTTTTATTTGTCAGTGTAAAAATTTTTTAAACCTAATCTAAAATGCCATGGAATATTTTTCCTTAACAGTAATTGATTATCTATATTTCACAGACAATATTTAACTGTCTAAATTTAACAGTAATCAAATGTCTATATTTAATATCTCATTCATTTGGTGTTTTTCCCCTTTTTTGTTGTTATTGAGGCCATGGATTTTTTCTTTCTTTTTCTTTACTTTCTTTTTATTAAATTATACTTTAATTTCTACGGTACATGTGCAGATCATGCAGGATTGTTACATAGGTATACACGTGCCATGGCAGTTTGCTGCCTCCATCTCCCCATCATCTACATTAGGTATTTCTCCTAATGTTATCCCTCCCCAATCCCCCCGCCCCTGCTATTCCTTCCCTAGCCTCCCCACCCCCCAATAGGCCCTGCTGTGTGATGTTCCCCTCCCTGTGTCCATGTGTTCTCATTGTTCAACACCCACTTATGAATGAGAACATGCGGTGTTTGGTTTTCTGTTCTTGTGTCAGTTTGCTGAGAATGATGGTTTCCAGGTTCATCCATGTCCCTGCAAAGGACATGAACTCATCCTTTTTTATGGCTGCATAGTATTCCATGGTGTATATGTGCCACATTTTCTTTATCCAGTCTATCACTGATGGGCATTTGGGTTGGTTCCAAGTCTTTGCTATTGTAAACAGTGCTGCAATGAGCATACGTGTGCATGTGTCCTTATAACAGAATGACTTATAATCCTTTGGGTATATACTCAGCAATGGGATTGCTGGATCAAATGGTATTTCTATTTCTAGATACTTGAGGAATTGCCACACTGTCTTCCACTAATTTAGGTTGAACTAATTTACACTCCCATCAGCAGTGTAAAAATGTTCCTATTTCTCCACATCCTCTCGAGCATCTGTTGTCTCCAGATTTTTTAATGATCACCATTCTAACTGGCTTGAGATGGTATCTCAGTGTGGTTTTGATTTGCATTTCTCTAATGACCAGTGATGATGAACATTTTTTCATATGTTTGTTGGGTGCATAACTCCAGATGGATTAAAGATTTAAACCTAAGACCGAACACCATAAAAATCCCAGAAGAAAACCTAGGCAATACCATTCAGGACATAGGCATAGGCAAGGACTTCATGACTAAAACACCAAAAGCAATGGCAACAAAAGCCAAAACAGGCAAATGGGATCTAATTAAACTTACGAGCTTCTGCACAGCAAAAGAAACAATCATTAGAGTGAACCAGCAACCAACAGAATGGGAAAAAATTTTGCAAGCTACCCATCTGACAAAGGGCTAATACCCAGAACAAAGAACTTAAACAAATTTACAAGAAAAAGCAAACAACCCCATCAAAAACTGAGCAAAGGATATAAACAGACACTTTTCAAAAGAGGCCATGGATTTTTTTTTTTTTTTTTTTTTTTTGAGACGGAGTTTCGCTTGTTACCCAGGCTGGAGTGCAATGGAGCGATCTTGGCTCACCGCAACCTCCACCTCCTGGGTTCAACCAATTCTCCTGCCTCAGCCTCCCAAGTAGCTGGGACTACAGGCATATACCACCATGTTCAGCTAATTTTTGTATTTTTAGTAGAGACGGGGGTGTCATCTTGTTGACCAGGATGGTCTCGATCTCTTGACCCCGTGATCCACCCGCCTCGGCCTCCCAAAGTGCCAGGATTATAGGCGTGAGCCACCGCACCCAGCCGGCCATGGATTTTTAACACATATTACTTTAGGCACCATGATAAAAGAAAAACGCTGTTTACTAAATTTTGACAAAAGTGTTAAAAGCTAAAAAGTAAGTCTCAGAATAAATGAGATCCATTATTGTCTTCCGTGCACGCCTGTGGCTTCTTTCCTTTCTCCGTGTCCGGGACCTCGTTCTGTGATGCTGGGGATGCCTTTGTCTGTCTGCACATCCCATCCTCGGACTCTCTGCAGGGCTGCTCTTCAGTAGAAACTCAGAGATAACTGCTGAATGAGCAATGCACACGGGAATGCGTTTTACTTCTGAAAAACGCACGTCGTCGCGTTGACAATGTCTGGTCTCCTACCTCTTAAAATTTTTTTAAACTTAAAAACTTAAATTAGAGACCGGGCGTGGTGTTTCACGCCTTTAATCTCAGTTTTTAGAAGGCCGAGGTCAGGAGATCTAGACAAGCCTGGCCAACAGGGCGAAACCTCGTTTCTAATAAAAATGCAAAAATTCCCTAGGTGTGGTGGTGGTGGGCACCTGTGGTCCCAGCTACTCCAGTACAATGTGATTTTTGTTGTTTGTTCGTTTGTTTGTTTGTTTAGAGATGGAGTTTCACTCTTGTTGCCCAGGCTGGAGGGCAGCAGCGTGATTTCAGCTCACTGCTGCCTATGCCTCGCCTCCCGAGTCCAGGCTATTCTCCTGCCTCAGTCTCCCAAGTAGCTGGGATTACAGGCACCCGCCATCATGCCCAGCTAATTTTTGTATGTTTAGTAGAGATGGAGTTTCACCGTGTTGGCCAGGCTGGTCTCAAACTCCTGACCTCAGGTGATCTGCCCGCCTCAGCCTCCTAAAGTGCTGGGATAACAGGTGTGAGCCACAGTGCCCAGCCTGATGCTCCAGGCTTCGGTGGGTAGGGGTGGGGGATGATGGGGACGTGTCCAGCCTGAATCTCCCCTACTCCATCCTACAGGAGGGCCTGAGATCTTCTGTGCCATGCAAAGGGAGAGGAGCAGATGGGCAGGGGAGGGTTTCAGCCCATCAGGGGCTTCCAGGCTGTGTAGGAAGCTTAGAAATTGAGGATGTAGTATTTTTAGTCTGACAAAAACACGATTTTTCTGGCATAAATTTTCTTTCAGTCTTGAAGAATAGCTCATTAAGATACAACTTGGGGCACAGTGACCTCTGGATTCATCCAGTGTATCCATGGCTGCTAATCTTGACATTTTCAACTAAAAACAAGCAAACCTGATTTTGCTAAATGTTTCCAGCTATATGATATCAATTGCTACAATTTAGTTTCCAGATGATCTGCCATTTTGAACAAACTGTAATATTATGTTACATTCTTAAAATTAAAAAAAAAAGAAAACACCTATCTTCGCTTGTCACAGCTATCTAGCATTTTATGAAAGGGACGCCTGACCTGCATTACTCTGAGGTTGAGAGCTTTTGTTCAGCTCGCCTGAGGATTGAAAAAGAACTGTTACAGCTTTGCTTACCATAGTTCCTACGTTTCATAATAGGTAATATTCGTCTGTATTTGAACTGCTCATGAGAGGTATTTTGTGTTTATCTAAAGGTAACAATCAGATAGGGATGAGATGCCTATCACAGAATGCAAAAGGTTCTTACCCTAGTCTAAAATCATGGAAGTAGAAATAGACTAATTACAAGTTTTCAGATTTTTTTCCAGGTTACTCGGATTTGATTCATAGCAAATATTCTTTGTTTTAAAACAGGCTCATTCCAAAGTGTATACATTTTCCTTGGTGGGAAAATAGAAAGAAATTTCTTTTGTGTAAAAAGAATACTGTGATAAAAAGGAAAATCAGCACTCTGTGTTCAACAGTTACTCATGAAGTAATTTAGTACAGAGTTATCTCTGCAATTATCATAATTGGGTTGCCACTTAAGACCATCTTTGTTTCAAAAATGTGTGTTTTTAAAATGTTATTACTCTGTGCAAGAAAATTATTTAATTTTATGCCATAAATTGTTCTATACTCTGTAGACATTAGAAATAAGTTTTTGTGCCTGTGTACGTAGTATGTAGACTCTTTAGAAATTAATTCAAGAATTTGTTGTTGCCTTTGATAAAATACACATACAAATATGGGTCCTGTAAAAATTTTGCATACCTTTAAGCATCAAGTCTACACATCCATCTTAGCAATTAAGCAGTAAACTATGCAATCTCAAAAAAAGTATTTGTTGTTTATCTGAAATTCAAATTTACCTGGGCACAGCCAGGTGCAGTGGCTCATGCCTGTAATCCCAGCACTTTGGGAGGCTGAGAAGGGTGGATCACCTGAGATCAGGAGATTGAGACTAGCCTGTTCAACATGGTGAAACCCCGTCTCTACTAAAAATACAAAAATTAGCTGGGCGTGGTGGCAGGCACCCATATTCCAAGCGACTAAAGAAGCTGAGACAGAAGAATTGCTTGAACCCAGAAGGGGGGATTGCAGTAAACAGATCCCACCACTGTACTCCAGCTGGGGACAGAGCGAGACTCCATCTGAAAAAAAAAAAAAAATCACTGGGTAGCCTGTACTTTTATTTGCTAAATTTGGTGATTTTAAAGAGTGGCAAGAACAATATTAATAATAGTGGCAACTGTTTTTTAAATGCTTAGTGAGTACCAGGACAGCTAATGTTCTGCACTATGCTTATAATTTTTTAATTATAATTTAAAAAAAAATTTTTTTTTTTTGACAGAGAGTCTGTTGTCCAGGCTGGAGTGCAGTGGTTTGATCTCAGTTCACTGCAATTTCCATCTTCTGGGTTCAAGCAATTCTCCTGTCTCAGCCTCTGGAGTAGCTGGGACTACAATCCGGGCATGGTGGCAGGCAACTGTAGTGTCAGCTACTCGGGAGGCTGAGGCAGGAAAATCGACTGAAGCAGGAAGGCAGAGGTTGCAATGAACTGCAATCGTGCCACTGCACTCCAGCCTGGAGTCGACCAACACTCTGTGTCAAAGAAAAAAAAAAGAATTTGAAATTATAATTTATATATTATGTTATATGCATGTCACAGAACATTAGCTGTCCTGGTACTCAGTAAACACTTAAGAAACATGTGCCACAATTATTAATACTGTTCTTGCCCCTCTTTAAAGTCACCAGATTTAGCAAATAAAAGTAGAGCCTGCCCAGAAAATTTTTTTTTTTTTTGGGGGACAGAGTCTTGATCTGTTGCCCAGGCTGGAGTGCAGAGGCGCAATCTCAGCTCACTGCAACCTCCACCTTCCGGTTTTAAGCAATTCTCCTGCCTCAGCCTCCTGGGTCCCTGGGACTACAGGCACATGCCACCACCCCCAGCTAATTTTTGTATTTTTAGTATAGACGGGGTTTCACCATGTTGGCCAGGATGGTCTCAAACTCCTGACCTCAGGCAATCCATCCTCCTCAGCCTCCCAAAGTGCTGGGATTACAGGCATGAGCCATCACACCTGGCTGTACCCATTTAAATTTGAATTTCAGATAAACAACAAATACCTTTTTTGAGATTGCATAGTTTACTGCTTAATTGCTAAGATGGATGTGTAGACTTGATGCTTAAAGGTATGCCAAATTTTACAGGACCAATATTTACATGAGTATTTTGTCAAAAGCAGCAACAAGCCGGGCACGGTGGCTCACGCCTATAATCCCAGCACTTTGGGAGGCCGAGGCGGGTGGATCATGAGGTCAAGAGATCGAGACCATCCTGGTCAACCTGGTGTAACCCCGTCTCTACTAAAAATACAAAAAATTAGCTGGGCATGGTGGCGCGTGCCTGTAGTCCCAGGGACCCAGGAGGCTGAGGCAGGAGAATTGCCTGAACCCAGGAGGCAGAGGTTGCGGTGAGCCGAGATCACGCCATTGCACTCCAGCCTGGGTAACAACAGCGAAACTCTGTCTCAAAAAAAAAAAGCAGCAACAAGTTATTGAATTAACTTCTGAAGAGTCTATGAACACAGGCATGAAAACTTATTTTTGATGTCTTCAGAGTATAGAAATACAACAATTTAGGAATAAACATTTTACCACAACAAAAGGTATAAATATGTCAAACCATTTCCTTGCACAGAGTAAGAAATTTTAAAAACACACATTTTTGAAACAAAGATTCAGTGGCAACCCAATTATGATAATTGCAGAGATAACTCTGTAATAAATTACTTCATAAGTAACTGTTGAACACAGAGTGCTGATTTTCCTTTTCATCACAGTATTTGTTTTACACAAAAGAAATTTCTTTCTATTTTTCCACCATTGAAAATTTATTCACTTTGGAACGAGCCTGTTTAAAAAACGAAACAAAGAATATTTGCTATGAATCAAATCTGAGTAACCTGAAAAGAAATCTGAAAACCTGTAATTACTATGTTTTTCCTTCTGTGATTTTAGACTATGGTAAAAACCTTTTTGCATTCTGTGAAATGATCATTACGTTTAGGTAAACATAAAATGCGTCTCGTGAGCAGCTCAAATACAGTGTTTTTACATATTACATATTATGAAAAGTAGGAACTGTGGTAAGCAACACCATGAGAGTTCTTTTTCAATCCTCACGTGAGCTGAACGAAAGCTTTCAACCTCAGAGTAACGAAGGACAGGCGTCAGGTTCATAAAATGTTAAACAGCTGTGACAAGCGAAGATTTGTGGGGTTTTTTTTGCTCACTTAAGAACGTAGCAGAGCCGGGCGCGGTGGCTCACACCTATAATCCCAGCACTTTGGGAGGCCGAGGCAGGTGGATCATGAGGTCAAGAGATCGAGACCATCCTGGTCAACATGGTGAAACCCCGTCTCTACTAAAAATACAAAAAATTAGCTGGGCACAGTGGCACGTGCCTGTAATCCCAGCTACTCAGGAGGCTGAGGCAGGAGAATTGCCTGAACCCAGGAGGCGGAGGTCGAGGTGAGCTGAGATCACGCCATTGCACTCCAGCCTGGGTGACAGGAGTGAAACTCCGTCTCAAAAAAAAAAAGAATGTAGTAGAATATTAAAGTTTAACGTTTGTTCAAAATAACAGATCACCTGGAAACTAAATTGTAGCAATTGACATCTTACAGCCGGAAACATTTAGCAAAAATCAGGTTTGCTTGTTTTTAGTTGAAAATATCACGATTAGCAGCCATGGACACACTGGATGAATCCGGAGGTCGGTGTGACCCAAGATGTGTCATAATGACTATTCTTCAAGATTAAAAGAAAATGTATGCTTGAAAATTGTGTTTCTGTCAGACTGAAACTACTGCATCCAAACGGGCACAGTGGCTCACGCCTGTAATCCCAGCATTTTGGGAAGCCGAGGTTGGTGGATCCATTTAGGTCAGGAGTTTGAGGCCAGCCTGACCAACATGGTGAAACCCCGTCTCTACTAAAAATACAAAAATTAGCCAGGTGTGGTGGTGTTCGCCTGTAATCCCAGCTACTGGAGAGGTTGAGGCAGGAGCATAGCTTGAACCCAGAAGATGGAGGTTGCGGTGAACCGAGATCATGCCACTGCACTTCAACCTGGGTGACAGTGAGACTCCATCTCAAGAAAAATACTGCAGCCTCAATGTATAAGCTTCCTGCACAGGCTAGACGGTCCTGCTGGGCTGCAGCCCTTCCCTGCCCATCTGCTCCTCCTCCTTTGCATCGCATGGAAGGTCTGAGGTCCTCCTGTAGGATGGAGCAGGAAAGATTCAGGCTGGACACGTCCCCATCATACCCCACCCCCACCCACTGAACCCTGGAACTATGAGCAGAAACCACCCTGCTCCTTTCCCAACAGAGGTTTCCTTCTGTGCTGTGGCAAAAAGAGAGAGGGGAGGAATTCTCAGGACACCGAGAGCTGGTCCCGTGCAACCTGACAGCAAAGAGGGAACCCTGGCCCACACCTGCCCTGCCCCAGTGAGTGTGTAGTTGGGGGTGAGAAGTAGGTGGTCCATGTCCTCCGTGATTCAAGGAAGCTCTGAATTTCCCCTGCAGTGAACTTAGTAGAATTCAGAGACCTATATGTGACAGCCAGAGACACCGAGGACTCTGAGAAGCTCTTTATTCATTCATTCATTCATGCCACTGACATTTACCTTGCTAGGCACTGGGGATACATTGGTGAAGAAGAAGACAGAAGAAATGTCCCTTTCTCATGGGGCTTATATTCTAGCAGGTGAGACACTGACCAGCACAGAAATCAATAAAAGAGCCATCTCTAACAAGAGTCACTCACTATACACCATTTGACACATAAAGCAAGCTGAGATGACAGTGGCTGGGCAAAGTGGGGAGAATTTCTCCAAGGAGGTGACATTTCCGAAAACCTTTGAATGTCAAGAATGACCTGGAGGGCGGGGTTGCCTGGGGAGGGTTGGCGGCGGGAGATGGAGACACTGACTAGAGCCCAGCAGGTGCTACGTGTGTGTTTACTGACTGCACTAGATAATGGTTTCTCTTTTTCTTTTTCTTTCTTTTTTGAGACGGAGTTTCGCTCTTGTTACCCAGGCTGGAGTGCAATGGCACGATCTCGGCTCACCGCAACCTCCGCCTCCTGGGTTCAAGCGATTCTCCTGCCTCAGCCTCCCGAGTAGCCGGGATTACAGGCACGCGCCACCATGCCCAGCTAATTTTTTGTGTTTTTAGTAGAAACGGGGTTTCACCGTGTTGACCAGGATGGTCTCGATCTCTTGACCTCGTGATCCACCCGCCTCGGCCTCCCAAAGCGCTGGGATTACAGGCGTGAGCCACCGCGCCCGACAATGTTTTTTTTCTTTGATCAAGATCTCTCTCCCACAAGACGCCCATGAGAACATGGGCCGTATTAATTTTTCAGGATTTGTTTTCGCACAGTTCTGGAGGCTGGAGGTTCAAGGTCAAGGTGTCAGCAGTGTTGGTCTCTCCTGAGGCCTCTCTCCTTAGCTCGTGCTCAGGGTTGTCCCTCTGTGTGTGTGTCTGTGTCCTAATCTCTTCTTACAAGGACACACACCCATTGAAAGAGGGCCCACACCTAAGGCCTCGTTTTAAAGTAATCACCTCTTTAAAAACCCTGTCTCCAGCCGGGTGTGGTGGCTCATACCTGTAATCCCAGCACTTTGGGAGGCGGAGGCAGATGGATCACAAGGTTTGGAGTTCAAGACCAGCCTGACCAACATGGTGAAACCCCATCTCTACTAAAAATACAAAAATTAGCTGAGCGTGGTGGCACGTGCCTGTAGTCCCAGCTATTCGGGAGGCTGAGGCAGAAGAATCACTTGAATCCAGGAGGCAGAGATTGCAGTGAGCCAAAATTGTGCCACTGCGCTTCAGCCTGGGCCACAGAGCGAGACTCCGTCTCAAAAACAAGGCAAAGAAACAAATGAACAAAAGCTGTCTGCCAATACAATCCCGCACTGAGGTCCTGAGCATCAGGGCTCCCACATATGGCTTTCTTTTGAGTGAACAGGACACAATTCAGCTCATAACAGGGACACAGCTGACGATCACTGCGTTCTGTGTATCTTGAACCCTTCCTGGAGATGTGGCAGATGTGGAGCGAGTGGGTGGAGAGAACAGATAATACCAATTTCAGTAGCACTCAAAGGGCACTGTGACCTCCAACTGTTTGCAGAGGCGTGAGCAGCTGTACTTCCTGCCCTTCTGCAGATCTTGGCTCGGGGACGTGATTCAGTGTGCCGGAAGAGGGGCCTGTGTCCCCGGCTGGGGTACAGTGGGTCTGAGCCCCCCAGTTCTCTCCCGCCATCCATCCACCCTGTCTTCCCCTGGGGAGCACCCACCTGGTGGGACCACTGAGGCAGGCTCAGGCTGTCACCAGGGAAACAACTACAGGTTATGGACGGTGAGGGAATTGAGGAATGTATAGAGGAAGCCCCCCAAAACCAGACTTGGAGGGTGAGGGCTCAAAAACCTCAGTTCGGCACACAGTAGGTACTTCGAAAATGTTTGTCGGGAGAAGAAATAAGTACCTTTCAAGGCATGACCTGTCCCAAGTGTCTGGACTGAAACAAGAAAGTCATTCTTGTAACGCAAAACGCTCTGTGACCAGCCTGCACAGATGCAGGGAGAATGGGGAACTCGTTTGTTCTCTGCTAACTGAAACTTATTAGTGAAAGGAAGACTTTAAACCTCAGCACTAAGTGGTCTCGGCATCGACTAATGTCCGAGTCACGTGGATGTGCTCGTTTCATTCTTAGAGTCACTCACTGTGTGTGTGTCCTGGGAAGCCAGAGAGGAACTCTCCGGAAATTGTAAGAAGGAAACCGTGGAATAGATGGGTTAGGAACACCTCAGCTGAGTTCGAGGCCATGGTCCCTGGCTCGAGCTCAGCAACCAGACAGAATATCCCAACCTCTCCTAGACCCATTTCCAGTATTTTACATGCTGATAGTACACACCACCACCCATCAATCCACATGCCCCATCCATTCACCCTTTCATTACACCTGTCCATCCACCATCATTCCATTCATCCATCACCCATCAATCCACATACCCCATCCTTTCACTGTTCCATCCCATCATCCACCTACACCTGTCCATCCACCATCATTCCATTCATCTACCCACCACCACCCATCAATCCACATACCCCATCCATCCACCCTTCTATTACACCTGTCCATCCAACATCATTCCATTCACCCATCACCCATCAATCCACATACCCCATCCTTTCACCCTTCCATTACACCTGTCCATCCACCATCATTCCAGTCATCCATCCATCACCACCCATCAATCCACATGTGCATTCCTTTCACCCTTCCATCCCATCATCCACCTTACACCTGTCCATCCACCATCATTCCATTCATCCATCCACCACCACCCATCAATCCACATACCCCATCCATCCACCCTCCCATTACACCTGTCCATCCACCATCATTCCATTCATCCATCCACCACCACCCATCAATCCACATACCCCATCCATCCACCCTCCCATTACACCTGTCCTCCATCCACCATCATGCCATTCATCCATCCACCACCACCCATCAATCCACATACCCCATCCATCCACCCTCCCATTACACCTGTTCATCCACCATCATTCCATTCATCCGTCCACCACCACCCATCAATCCACATACCCCATCCATCCACCCTCCCATTACACCTGTCCTCCATCCACCATCATTCCATTCATCCATCCACCACCACCCATCAATCCACATACCCCATCCATCCACCCTCCCATTACACCTGTCCATCCACCATCATTCCATTCATCCATCCACCACCACCCATCAATCCACATACCCCATCCATCCACCCTCCCATTACACCTGTCCATCCACCATCATTCCATTCACCCACCCACCACCACCCATTAATCCACATACCCCATCCATCCACCCTTCCATTACACCTGTTCATCCACCATCATTCCATTCATCCGTCCACCACCACCCATCAATCCACATACCCCATCCATCCACCCTCCCATTACACCTGTCCTCCATCCACCATCATTCCATTCATCCATCCACCACCACCCATCAATCCACATACCGCATCCTTTCACCCTCCCATTACACCTGTCCATCCACCATCATTCCATTCATCCATCCACCACCACCCATCAATCCACATACCCCATCCATCCAGCCTTCCATTACACCTGTCCATCCACCATCATTCCATTCACCCACCCACCACCACCCATTAATCCACATACCCCATCCATCCACCCTTCCATTACACCTGTTCATCCACCATCATTCCATTCATCCATCCACCACCACCCATCAATCCACATACCCCATCCATCCACCCTCCCATTACACCTGTCCATCCACCATCATGCCATTCATCCATCCACCACCACCCATCAATCCACATACCCCATCCATCCACCCTTCCATTACACCTGTCCTCCATCCACCATCATTCCATTCATCCATCCACCACCACCCATCAATCCACATACCCCATCCATCCACCCTCCCATTACACCTGTCCATCCACCATCATTCCATTCATCCATCCACCACCACCCATCAATCCACATACCCCATCCATCCACCCTCCCATTACACCTGTCCTCCATCCACCATCATTCCATTCTCCACCACCACCCATCAATCCACATATCCCATCCATCCACCCTCCCATTACACCTGTCCTCCATCCACCATCATTCCATTCATCCATCCACCACCACCCATCAATCCACATACTGCATCCTTTCACCCTTCCATTACACCTGTTCATCCACCATCATTCCATTCATCCATCCACCACCACCCATCAATCCACATACCCCATCCATCCACCCTCCCATTACACCTGTCCTCCATCCACCATCATTCCATTCATCCATCCACCACCACCCATCAATCCACATACCCCATCCAACCACCCTCCCATTACACCTGTCCTCCATCCACCATCATTCCATTCATCCATCCACCACCACCCATCAATCCACATACCCCATCCACCCACCCTCCCATTACACCTGTCCTCCATCCACCATCATTCCATTCATCCATCCACCACCACCCATCAATCCACATACCGCATCCTTTCACCCTTCCATCCAATCATCCACCTTAGCATTTGTCCCTGTACTCTATTATCCATCCTTCCACCCACCATCCTTCCACCCGTTAACCTATCTACTCATCCATCCATGGCGGGCTGAATTGTGCCCCTGTGATAATCACATGTTAGTTTCCAGAATCTGTGAGTGTCACCTGACAAAAGGGAATCCCTACAGTCTAGGCTACAGCAGCTCAACTCTAGCACGGAAGTGTCCAAGACAGAACACAAATGATGGATGTGTCCGTGTCCCAGCTCGACCGTACAGTACAAAAGCAAGCAGGCCATAGTTTGACAACTCCTGCTTCAGCCATCTTGACCTGAATGATCAGGCCCCCACTTCACTTCCTGACCAAACCTCTATCCACTTTTCCCCTAGCTCCCTCCACAGTAGCCACGCCGGCTTCCTCGATGGTCCACCAGCCTCACGGCTACCCAAGGATACATTCTTCTGTCTGGACTGTTTTTCTTCTTCGTTTTCCCATAACTGTTCCCTCCCTCCATTAGATTCAACTATCACCACCTCCAAGAAGGCATCCTTGACCCCCATTCTAAGATCCCCCCACCCCTGCTCTTTGAATCTGAGTCATTGTTCTTGGTTGCACTCGCCACCCCCTGGAGTCTTAACTACACACAGTTCCACGCGGCACCCCAGCTAGAGTACTCGTGTCCTAGCATGTGAATGTGTCTGTTGCTCTCTGCCACACCCACCACGCTTGGCCAGGGTGTACCACTAAGTACGTGCTCAGGAAACAGCAGCTGAAAGACAGGACGGGGCCGGGCGCGGTGGCTCAAGTCTGTAGTCCCAGCACTTTGAGGGTGGATCACGGGGTCAGGAGATCGAGACCATCCTGGTCAACATGGTGAAACCCCGTCTCTACTAAAAATACAAAAAAATAAGCTGGGCATGGTGGCACGTGCCTGTAATCCCAGCTACTCGGGAGGCTGAGGCAGGAGAATTGCCTGAACCCAGGAGGCGGAGGTTGCGGTGAGCCAAGATCGAGCCATTGCACTCCAGCCTGGGTAACAAGAGCGAAACTCCGTCTCAAAAAAAAAAAAAAGAAAAAAGACAGGATGGATGGACGCATAAGTGAGGATGTGAACAGGCTCCTAACAGTGCCCCGGCTCCTTGCCTGGCATCATTTTCCTCTCTGTGTCTCCAGCAGTGTCTGGAGGGACGGGGCTCAGTGACATGTCTGGACAAGGACATGAAATACTGAGACGACACTAGGGATTTCTGTGCACATCCATGGCGGCTCCTGCAGCCAGTTTTCTGTGTTTTGTGGACACACCGCTGCTGATGACGCAAAAGTGTCATGGACCAGCGAGGCAGACGCTTTTGACGTCCGTCACATACGCACAAGAACCACCGAGGCAGACGCTTTTGACGTCGGTCCCTCTGCCCTGTTCCCCGTGGCGCTCCCACCTGCTCCCGAAGGGTGCAGGATTTCAGCGTGTTGCCATGGAAACCCCAGCTGGAAGCGGGGAGGCAAATGGGTGCGGCTCTCTCTTCACTGTGGAGAGAGAGCCGCAGAGCACGGAATTTTCCAGACCCTGCAGTAAGATGTGATTCCACACTGAAGGCCTGGACCAGTCCTCCGGCCTCGCCACGTCTCCACTGACCTCAGGACTCCCTGCCTGCATCGCCCCTTTGGGTCTCCTTGTACTTGGGCCGTCTGGAGTTCTGGGTCCATTTCTCCTACGAGTCCCTTAGAAAGGCTCTCTGCCCCCTGACTCCCTCTTCCCTCTTCCCTCTCTCTTTCCTCTCCTTCCTTCTTCCTTTTTCTTCGGAGCTGGAGTTGATCAGGCTGGCACGATCTCAGCCCACCACAACCTCCACCTCCTGGGTTCAGGCAATTCTCCTGCCTCAGCCTCCCGAGTAGCTGGGATTACAGGCATGCGCCACCATGCCCAGCTAATTTTTTTGTATTTTTAGTAGAGTCGGGGTTTCACCATGTTGGCCAGGCTGGTCTCGAACTCCTGACCTCAGGTGAGCCACCCGCCTCAGCCTCCCAAAGTGCTGGGATCACAGGCGTGAGCCACCGTGCCCGGCCCTCCTCTCTCTTTTTCTTTTCTTTCCTCTCTCTCTCTCACTAACAGTCCTGGATCGCTCCAGTTCCCACCGCCCCAGATCCTCAGTTTTGTCTCAGCTCTTATCATCGGTTTGGGGGCGCCTGTGTGGATTTCTTTCGTGGATATATTGTGTGACACTGAGGTTTGAGGCATAAGTAGCAATAAGCACTGGACCCAACTAGTAGCTTTTCAGCTCCTGCCCCCTCCCTCCCTCCCTCTCCCCTCTAGGAGTCTCTGGTGGTTATTGGTCCATGTTTATGCCCGTGAGTACCCAATGTTGAGCTCCCACTCTAAGACAGAACGTGACGTGTTCGGTGTTTTGTTCCTGTGCTCCTTCGCTGAGGCCGTGGGCAGTCCCTTGAGTTTAACCATCATCAGCAACTTGATTGCAATGAATTTCCAGCTGAGTCCCTGGTCACAGGAGGGCTTGGTGTACCTTCTGAGTACATGCCCGTCTCTTCCCACTCTGCCAAAGTTGAGTCCACTCCATGATCTTAAAAATTATGTATTATGCGGCCGGGCGAGGTGGTTCAAGCCAGTAATCCCAGCACTTTGGGAGGCCGAGGCGGGTGGATCACAAGGTCAAGAGATCGAGAGCAACCTGGTCAACATGGTGAAACCCTGTCTCTACTAAAAATACAAAAAAAGAAAAATTAGCTGGGCATGGTGGTGCGTGCCTGTAATCCCAGCTACTCAGGAGGCTGAGGCAGAAGAATTGCCTGAACCCAGGAGGCGGAGGTTGCGGTGAGCCGAGATCGCACCATTGCCCTCCAGCCTCGGTAAGAAGAGCGAAACTCCGTCTCAAAAAAAAAAAAAAAAAAAAAAAAACCTATCACTCAACTGCCCAAGGTCTCACCTTGCATGAGTGTGTCCTGGATGTGGAGCATGGAGTCAAATAAGATTATTTTGGAGCTTGAAGATTTAGTGACTGCGTTCTCATTGTTCAACACCCGCCTATGAGTGAGAACATGCGGTGTTTCATTTTCTGTTCTTGTGTCAGTTTGCTGAGAATGATGTTCTCCAGGTTCGTCCATGTCCCTACAAAGGACACGAACTCATCGTTTTTGATGGCTGCATAATATTCCATGGTGTATATGTGCCACATTTGGGGTCTGTTGGGGGGAATAGGGGAGGGACAGCAGGGGGTGGGGAGTTGGGGAGAGATAGCAGGGGGAGAAATGTCAGATATGGGTGAAGGGGAGGAAGGCAGCAAATCACACAGCCACGTGTGTACCTATGCAACTATCTTGCATGTTCTTCACATGTACCCCAAAACCTAAACTACAATAAAAAATAAATAAATAAAAATAACAACAAAAAGAAAATTTAGTGGCTGTCCTACTGGGTTTTGGATTCGCATGGGGCCTATGGCCACTTTCTTTTGGCCACTATTTGCCTTTCGGCATATGAATATTTACCCAGGACTTGTACCCCCGTTGTACCTTAGAAGTAACTAACTTGTTTTTGATTTTTACAGGCTAATAGGTGGAAGGAGCTTGCCTTGACTCAGATGAGACCTGAGACTCTGGCCTTTTGCGTGAATGAGTTAAGACTCTGGGGACTGTTGGGGAGGCATGTTTGCCTTTTGCAATGCGAGAAGCACATGAGATCTCAGGTGCCAGGGGCAGAATGATACGGCTTGGATCTGTGTCCCCACCAAATCTCATGTCGAGTTGTCGTCCCCAGCGGCGGGAGGTGACTGGGTCATGAGAAGGCATTTCTCATGAAGGGGTTGGCGCCGTCCCCTTGCGATGTTCTCCCGGAAGTGAGTTCTCCCAAGATCTGGTCATTTAAAGTGTGTGGCCACCACCCGCTCTCTCCCATTCCTGCTCCGGCCATGAGATGCGCCTCTTCCCGCCTCACCTTCTACCATGACTGTAAGCTTCCTGAGGCCTCCCCTGAGGCTGCGCAGATACCAGCACCCATGCTTTCTGCAGTGAGCCAATTAAACTTCTTTTATTTAGACCTTACCCAGTCTCTGGTCTTTCTCTCTCTTTTTTTTTTTTTGACACAGAGTTTTGCTCTTGTCACTAAGGCTGCAGTGCAGTGACATGATCTCAGCTCACTGCAACCTCTGCCTCCCAGGTTCAAGAGATCCTCCTGCCTCAGCCTCCCGAGCAGTTGGACTACAGACACCTGTCACCATACCTGGTTAGTTTTTATATTTTTAGTAGAGACAGGATTTCACCATGTTGCCCATGCTGGTCTTGAACTCCTGACCTCAGGTGATCTGCCTGCTTCGGCCTCCCAAAGTGCTGGGATTACAGGCGTGAGCCACCGTGCCCGGCCCACATATACTTTTGAATGAAGAAACGAATGGATAATCTACCTGAGCACAGAGACTGAGTGTGTACATGTGTATTTATATTCTATGGATCCCGCTGCCCTCCCACGCAGGACCCAGCTATGATCAGGGAGACCGGGGCAGTTCAGGCTGCTGCCATGGGAACCAAAGCTGGAGGAGGAGGGAGGGGATGTAGAAGGGCCGACAGCCCCTTGCAGGCCCCAGTGTCCACCCCCCAGCAGCCGGGTTGTGCGCAGTCAGCAAATCTCAGCATGGCACACAGTAGGTCTGCAGTACAGACTGGGCACACAGTAGGTCTGCAGTACAGACCGGAAAGCCACAGTCTGCGCCTCTGGATCACCCGGGGGAGGGGCTCCCTCCGTCATCCTGGAGCCTGGCCTTCCTTGAATCCGTGTTGGGAAGGCGCTTCTATCTCACGCCTTTGAATCCTGGCAAGGCTGGGTGCACTTCGTCCTCCCTGGTGAACCCTGCAGGAGCTGAGACGGGCCCCCGCGCAGGCTCCGGGAGGGGTGCACACTGAGCCCACCCAGGCGTCCCCGCAGTCCACGCACCCCGGAGAGAGGCAAGGACACCCTGTGGAAGGCTGTGGGGGGACCCGGGCAGGGGATGGGCTGAGATCTGGGTGGGCCCAGGGGAGGCCTCTCCGCTGGGAGACAGGACAGTTCCCGGGGGTAATAGTCGAGAAGAGGCAGAGGGAGAGGCCTGGCTGCCTGCAGCCTCCCTCTGCCTGAGGACATCAGCCCCGGCCCTGATCAGCCCTGGCCCTGCCTCACCCCCTGGGAGACAGCACGGACCTGGCCTCTGACCAAGGCGAAGGTGGTTTGCTTAGAGACCACAAACCATGTCCAGAGATCAGCAGGTGCCCGTTTCCAGCCCCGGTGCTGGGTTTAAAGTTTTTTTTGTTTTTGTTTTACACAAGCCTGGAGTCTCACTCTCTCTCCCACGCTGGAGTGCAGTGGCTCAATCTCGGTTCACTGCAGCCTCCCCCTCCTGGATTCAAGGGATTCTCCTGTCTCAGCCTCCTGAGTAGCTGGGACTACAGGCGCACGCCACCATGCCCAGGTAATTTTTGTATTTTAAGTAGAGATGGGGTTTCACCATGTTGGCCAGGATGGTCTCGATCTCTTGACCTTATAATCTGCCTGCCTCAGCTTCCCAAAGTGCTGGGATGACAGGTGTGAGCCACTGCACCCAGCCCGGGTTTAATGTTTTAAACCTCCGTGATCTGTGTGGCTGCATATTCTGAGGGGTTTGTCCTATGTGGTGTCCAGCTGGGCAAGCGCTTCCTCCACTTGCTGGCCCAAGGGGGCTGCAGGCAAGGTAAGGGCCTAGCCAACTCCAAAATCCACCACAGTGTGCATCAGCATGCTCCTCGGATGCCCATGGAGACTCCCATGTAACTGCTGGGCACATCTGCTCCCTGTGCACATAAATGCACATCTTTGGACACACCAGTGTTCCACTCTGGAAGGCTGAAAGCCCAGACCTCGGAACTCTGACGTGGGGAGGGCCCGCTGGACAGGCTCCCCCAACATCCAGATATCTGTCATTTTTGGGAAATGAGAACCGTGTCACTCATAAGTTTGTATTTTTTTTTTTTTTTTTTTTTTGAGACGGAGTTTTGCTCTTGTTACCCAGGCTGGAGTGCAATGGTGCGATCTCGGCTCACCGCAACCTCTGCCTCCTGGGTTCAGGCAATTCTTCTTCCTCAGCCTCCTGAGTAGCTGGGATTACAGGCACGAGCCACCATGCCTGGCTAATTTTTTGTATTTTTAGTGGAGATGGGGTTTCACCATGTTGACCAGGATGGTCTCGATCTCTTGACCTCGTGATCCGCCCACCTCGGCCTCCCAAAGTGCTGGGATTACAGGTGTGAGCCACCGCGCCCGCCCGGCCCGCAAGGTTGTTTTACGGCAGGGTTGCTGCAGAGCCAGGAGCGCCTGCTGGTCTGAGAAGCCAGGTATTCGCTGTGTGCAGCTCTCTCGGGGCCTTCGGGGTTCTACACGGCGCGGCTCCCAGCCCACACTCCAGCTTCATCTCCAGCCACTCTGTCCTTGACTCCTCTTTCCCAGGTGTATCAGCCTCCTCTCTCTGCCAGCAGCAGATGAAAACTACGTGAGCTCTGGGCTTTTCTGGGCACTGCTCCCTCGCATCTGTTTCCCATGGGCATCCCACTGCCTACTTCCTCCCTCCTGCATTCAGGTTCCTGCTCAGGTGGGGCCTCCTCCACCTACACATCTGAGAGAGGCCACCCAGCTTGCTCCTCAGCCCCACCCTCCGGGCAGCCGTCACACCCATAAATGAACCAAATCTTCCAGGCACAGAGGACAGCCAGTGCAAAGCAGAATGGGTTTCTGCTCTGCACTCTGCTCCTTTATGGGTGTGACGGCTGCCTGGTGTCCCCACTGTATGAATGTTCTGAATGTTCATTCCTCGAACATTCCTCGTGATGACTTACCTGGCGCCCCACTGTAAGGCAAGCTGCAGCAATGTAGGGGTGTCTGTTATCACCGCCCCCACCCTTCAGCCCCTGGTGGGACCCAAAGCAAGCTCCCACGAAGACCTTGTTTTAATGAGGTTTGGAGCAAATGAACGAGGGTGCTGCTGTCTCTCCTAAGAACTTGTTGGCTCTGGGAGGGGGTCCTTTTGTGATATGGTAAAAGCCCCGTAAAACTGTGTACCCCAGCCGTGCCTTGGCTTTCTGTTGAAACTGCTCTCTGTAACCCAAAGGCGACAGGCGAGCGGTCCAAACCCACGCCATCTTGGCCCCTTCGACTTGTAATAAGTAATTAAGGACTGTGATTGCCACCCTACCCAGACAATGTGTAACGAATGCTAATCGTGACTTTTGTGAACCATTTAAGTAACAATCAGAATGTCAAAAGTCCCCTGGCCCTCGGAGTGTCCGAGTCCCCCACCCTCATCTTCCCCCAGGAATCCACTGGAGCGTCCAGAGCCCCCACCCTCATCTTCGCCCAGGAATCCACTGGAGCGTCCAGAGCCCCCACCCTCATCTTCGCCCAGGAATCCACTGGAATGTCCAGAGCCCCCACTCTCATCTTCGCCCAGGAATCCACTGGAATGTCCAGAGCCCCCACTCTCATCTTCGCCCAGGAATCCACTGGAGCGTCCAGAGCCCCCACCCTCATCTTCGCCCAGGAATCCACTGGAGCGTCCAGAGCCCCCACCCTCATCTTCGCCCAGGAATCCACTGGAATGTCTGGAGCCCCTCACCCTCATCTCCACCCAGGAGGTGATTTACAGAATCCACTAGCCCTCAGAACGGCTGAAGCCCGCCATCCCCACCCCTGCCCCTCACCCTCACTCCCAAGGTGGTTTTACGGGTATAAACGGTCTTGACACCCTCCTTTCGGAGCCACGGGTTGGAGAGACGCGAGTCCTCCGTGGCCGCCGGCAATAAAGGTCGTACAATTTGGCATAGTTATGTCTTGGTGTTGACTCTCTGTGCTCGGGCCAATACAACACCTTCTCCTGCCGTCTTATTCCCTGCACCTAGATCAGCGTCTGGAGATGCCAGATGTTGGAGACGCTGCGACAGTGCATCTGAGTGAATGGTGACTGGGAAACCTGGTGCTCAGGGGAGACTGGATTCTCATCATGCCTGCAAAGCTGCCATTGTCAGCCCTCCCCTGCTGCAGGAAAAGGGGTGGCCCAGGACGCGTTGTAACGTGCGTAAAACATGCGGATGAACTGCCGATGCAGAGACTGCACAGAGAAACCTCTCTCGCCCAGACAGGCTGCTCTGACGTTCACACCCCCCACCCCCCAACCCAGAAACCCAGCTCAGGGATGGTCATGGAAACCACCACTGGAGTAGGGGAGGGGAAAGACTCAGGGGAGGAAAAGCAGAGAGAGCCCAGGAGACTGGAATCTGCCTGGGTGTGGGGTTTAGGATCAGGACCCCGCCCAAGACAGGTGCTTCCAAAATGCCAGCCGAAAGACCGTACCTCAGAGAATAACCCTGCGGGGTCTCTCCACCACACAATGTGATTGGAACGGAGTTAATTCACTCCAATTTGGGAGCAGAAGTACCTAAGGTCTTCCTTTACTGAGAAGAATTCTGCAGGGGCAAGTCAGCATGATGGCAGCAGGACTCTGGGGTAGAGATTCTCACATCGGATTTACAAGCGCACCTCCAAGTATCCTCAGAGCCACCCTGTGGGTGCTAATTATTCCTGTTTTCTAATGAGGGAACTGTGGCCAAGAGCCTCGGGTGCATTTGGATGGAATAGAGACGGTGTTGGGAAGATGCTCTGGGGAGACTTTTGTAGGAGGAGGGTAACAGGTGCGAAGGGCCTGGGGCCAATCTTCTTTGCTCCTTTCCAGCAGCAGAGTGAGGGACAGTAATAGAGGAGGGGTGTGGGCACGGGGATCAAGAGGGAGTTAACGGGGCCGGGCGCAGTGGCTCACGCCTGTAATCCCAGCACTTTGGGAGGCCAAGGTGGGTGGATCACGAGGTCATGAGATCGAGACCATCCTGGTCAACATGGCGAAACCCCATCTCTACTAAAAATACAAAAAATTAGCTGGGCATGGTGGCGCGTGCCTGTAATCCCAGCTACTCAGGAGGCTGAGGCAGGAGAATTGCCTGAACCCAGGAGGTGGAGGTTGCAGTGAGCCGAGATTGCACCATTGCCCTCCAGCCTGGGTAGCAAGAGCGTAACTCCATCTCAAAAAAAGAAAAAAAAAAAAAAAAAAGAGGGAGTTAAGTCAGTAGGGGTCTGAGGCAGAAATGCAACAGCATTTTATTGCGGAAGCAGCACGAGGACGCTTAATGAAACAGAGTCACAGAGCGGGTGCAATCGGAGCTATGCACGCAAAGCACCTCTCGGGCTGCTCTGTGGAAAACAGACTGGTCAGGCAGCATGGCTGGAACAGAGGCTGAAGCTTCGCAGGCACCCAGGGGAAAGACTGGGGCTAAGGCTTCCACGGACACCCCAGAAAAAACTGGAGTGGCTTGGGTGGGGTTGGGGATGGGGGGGATGGACATAGTGGAATCGTAGCAGGGAAGTAGAGATTTGCAGAGATCGATGGGGTTGCAGGAGGATTTCCTTTAACTCGATTACGGGCTTAGCGGAATGGCTTTTTAATTTTGAGAAAAGGACGAAGAAAATGCCTTTTATGCACCTAAGCAGTACAGAGCGACGGAGCAGGAAGTGGGTTTACAGAAGCCAGAACAAAGAGCAGCTAAGTGACTGGCGACACGTTTCGTGATGTGCTTTACATTTGAAAAGTAACATTCTGAGAAGCACATTTTGCAGTTTTGGTTTGCTTTGTAACCTTGCAGCTGGTTAGCAAAAAAAAAAAAAACAAAAAATACACACACAAAAAAAAAACAGGGTTTTTTAAATGCCTGGATATGCTGAAAATGTAGGGAGAATAAATAAGGTTTAGTAGTTTGCAGAAAGGCAGTTATTTTGCCTTAAACGAAGCCAGGACGGTATTATGTTAAGCAGCACACGACACGGCAACGTTTACTTTATCATACAGCAGCTACAAATTATAAAGTTTTGCTTTACTATTATTGTTATTTTTTTTTATTTTTATTTTTTTTGAGACGGAGTTTTGCTCTTGTCACCCAGGCTGGAGTGCAATGGCGCGATCTCGGCTCACCGCAACCTCCGCCTCCTGGGTTCAGGCAATTCTCCTGCCTCAGCCTCCCGAGTAGCTGGGATTACAGGCACGCGCCACCATGCCCAGCTAATTTTTGTACTTTTAGTAGAGACGGGGTTTCACCATGTTGACCAGGATGGTCTCGATCTCTTGACCTCGTGATCCACCCGCCTCGGCCTCCCAAAGTGCTGGGATTACAGGCGTGAGCCACCGTGCCCGGCCTTAATATAGTCTTAAAACCACCCTTTAAGCCCGAGAGCCCGCTCAGGAGGAGGTCAGCCAAAGATTCCCCCCTAACGGTGTTTGCTGTCAGCACCAGAACCTGTGCTTCATCTTCAGCCTGTAGCAGTGTTGACTCCAGCCTCTCTGTCAGTTAAACTTTACCAACTACATGTGAATCTCACCAGCTGAGCAGATGCCACTATCTACAGCCCTCTCCAAGGTGCCCGTGAGCCGCCCAGACCCTCAGCGGAACTGGCAAAGGGTAACATCTGCCTGTCAGCGTACTTCATTCATTCGTCACTAAGTCAGTCTGCAAGACAGACGGCCGCGAGTAGTGACCCTGACGGGGATGAACCAGGAAAATGGAAAGATGGCCTCCTCTGTGTGTGCTAACACCTTGGGGTTGAATGAGGTTTTCATCAGCACATCTTTCTGACTTCTAAGCCAAGTCCTGAATGCCCCTCTCTCTTCCCACACTCCCCTGTCTTGCTGCCATCCGCATTCACGATGCCATACGCAAGGATGGTGCCTCTCAGAGTTCGTCTGGACCACAGACTCCTGTACAGTCGCTGGTACCCTCATCTCCACCGGCACTTTTTAGCTTCATGAGACAGGGTTTTGCTCTGTCACTCAGGCTCCAGTGCAGTGGCATGATCTCGGCTCACTGCAGCTTCAAGCTCCTGAATCAAGCAATCCGCCCACTTCAGCCTCCCGAGTGGTGGGACTACCACTACCCTCCCTGACTCACTTTTATATTTTTTTAATAGAGATGGGACCTCGCCGTGCTGCCCGAGCTGCTGGGAAATTCCTGGGCTCAGGCAGTTCTCCAGCCTCAGCCTCCCAAAGAGCTGGGATTACAGGCACGCGCCACCATGCCCAACCAATTTTTGTGTTTTTAGTAGAGATGGGGTTTCACCACATTGGCCAGGATGGTCTCGATCTCCTGACCTTGTGATCCACCCACCTCGGCCTCCCAAAGTGCTGGGATTACAGGCATGAACATAATAAATAGGAACAGAACTTGAAATGGTATCATTCCCACCTCAGACATCACCATTGTAAATGGGAGAATGGAAGTAAAGAGAACAGGAAAATATAGAAAAATACCTAATCTGCTGAGGGTTACCTAAAGATACATTTCTGAGACCAGCTTGATTTGCTGATCGACCAGATGGGTGACGAGGATGAGGGTGATTTTTAACCCCTGCATCTCAAGCTCCACGTGCTTGGGAACTCCCGCCCATGTATGTAGATGCATCCTTCACCACACGTCCGGTCCACGTCCCATCCATTCTTCCTACTAAACAGCTTGCTAGTAACACAGCTTTTCCCACGTTTCCTTCCTGAATGACTGCAGCAACCATCTATTTCTTCGGCCCCTCTAAGTGAAACCTAAAAGTCCTCTTCGTTCCATAGCTCTTCTTGGGGTTTCTGCAGCTTAGGATGAAACCCGACTCCCCCCACAAGAACCAAACCATGGACACCCTTTAGTCTAACCCTGGGAGGAGCTTGGTTGGAGAGTCTGGCTGGTGGGGAAGGCTGAGGGCCACTGGGACTTGTCTCAAAGCTCCTATTTGCTTAAATTCTTAACAAGCAGTCTTTGCATCACTTATGAATGTGTGTGTGTGTGTGTGTGTGTGTGTTTTCTGGTCACTCCATAACAAACACCCAAGCTTAGCAACATTCAGCAACAATTATTTTGTCACGTTTGCAGATTCAGAAAGTGCAAGGTACAGATGGCCTCTTTCTAGTCTACTATGCCTGGGGTTAGAGTTAGGAAGATTCAATGGCTGGGAATAGCCCAACATTTAGAGGGATGTAAAGAGCTTAGAAAGCACTAAGAAGTGTTAATCTGTCATAAGGTTCGAGGGCAAAAAAAGTAGAAAGTACTAAAAGGTGAAAGTTGTATCATTGTCTTCTAAACTATGACACCAGTTCTCCACCTGGGATGATTTGACCTCCCAGTGGACAATGGCCACGTCTGGACACTGTTTTGATTGTCACTGCTGGGGAAGGGAATGTGTTCTGGGCATCTAGTGGGTGGAGGCCAGGGGTGGCCTTCGGTGCACAGGAAGGCCCCCAGGACACACACAACAAAGAGTTATCTAGCTCCAAACGTCATGCCGTAGCTCGGAATTTCCTTCCACAAGCATATCTGTAAACAGGTTTGTATCGCGGCGAGGAAACGTGAAATGTGCTCCCATAAGGGCCAGCTGTGCGCTGCGCCCATTTACGAGCATGTAGGACAGGAATTCATTATGTCAGACAATGAGGAGCAAAGGCAGCCAGCCCTAGGAAATTGAAGGAAAGCTGGCCATCGGCAGCATCTAGGGACGTGATCTGCAAAGCAGACAGCTGCGATCTAAATGTTTGCGTGGTTCAGAAATGGACAGTTCCGCACTGCTGGTCGTGATGAGCTGTTTCCAAGAGCTACTCCCTTCCTGAGTTGCTTGGAGTTGCATATATTTCCTGGACCTCAGCTGAACCCTGGATTCGTCTCTTGGAGGGAACAATCCCGGGTGGGTCGGTGAGCTGAGCTTAAGTCTGGCAACTGGATGGTCTTGACTTTCTAACTGCGTCTTCTTGGACACCACGGGACTCACGTTGTTACAATAAGTAGCCAGTCAGGCATGTGCAAGGCAGGAGGGGGCTCTCCCGGCCCCACCAAGAGTGTCAGGTGACCATCAGGTGATGGCCAGGCAGTTGTCACACTGCCTTTCTAAAATAATAACTGGCCACAGCCAGTGCCAGGGAAAAGTAGTTTCCCAATAGATAAAATCACCTGAAACTGGTGATCGGCAGCTGCCCAATAAGATATCAAGAGCTGGGCAAGGGGGCTGGAGCATGCCCATGACAAGGCAAAATGGTAGAGTTTAACTGGTATATGACCTTCTGGAAATGGTGGAGGTTAACTGGTATATGACCTTCTGGAAATGGTGGAGGTTAACTGGTACATGACCTTCTGGAAATGGTGGAGGTTAACTGGTACATGACCTTCTGGAAATGGTGGAGGTTAACTGGTACATGACCTTCTGGAAATGGTGGAGGTTAACTGGTACATGACCTTCTGGAAATGGTGGAGGTTAACTGGCACATGACCTTCTGGAAATGGTGGAGGTTAACTGGTACATGACCTTCTGGAAATGGTGGAGGTTAACTGGTACATGACCTTCTGGAAATGGTGGAGGTTAACTGGTACATGACCTTCTGGAAATGGTGGAGGCTAACTGGTACATGACCTTCTGGAAATGGTGGCGTTTAACTGGTATATGACCTTCTGGAAATGGTGGCGTTTAACTGGTATATGACCTTCTGGAAATGGTGGAGGTTAACTGGTATATGACCTTTTCTGCAGAGACCCACCTGCCAGGTTACAACAAAGTCACCTGGACACATGCACACTGCTTTTTTTTAAATAATTCAATTTTTTAACGATAGGATCTCACTCCATCACTGAGGCTGGGGTGCAGTGGCACACTCACAGCTCACTGCAGCCTCAACCTCCCCGGCTCAAGCAACCCTCTTGCCTCAGCCTCCCAAGTAGCTGGGACCACAGGTGCATACCATCACACTCAGCTACTATTTTATTTTGTTTTGCAGATAGTGTTTCACCATGTTGCCCAGGCTGGTCTCAAACCCCTGGCTCAAGTGATCCTTCCCCCTCCGCCTCCCAAATTGCTGGGATTACAGGCATGAGTCACAGTGCTTGGCCTTATATATTGTTGAGAGCTGGTTTAGGTTCACACCAAATCAGGTAGAAGGTACCGAGAGTCCCCAGACTCTGCACCACAGACGCACAGCCTCCACCATCGTCAGCGTCCCCACTGGGAATGGAAATACGGACTGGGTCCCCCAAGTGCATCTGTTACAGTGGACGCACCTGCAGTGGCCCATCGCCCAGAGTCCGTAGTTCACGTGAGGGCTCAGTCTTGGTGTGGTACATTCTGTGGGTTTGGACAGATGCAGACTGACAAGCCCCCACCGTTGTCATGTCACACTGGACTGCTTCACTGCCCTGGAAGGCCTCTGTGCTTTGCCTATTCAGCCCTTTCTCCCCGCTTACCTCTGGCAACCGCAGATCTTTTAACTGTCCCCATGGTTTTGCGTTTTCCAGAATGTCACGTAGTGGGAATCATACGAAAGTAAACACACTCTTACGATCCAGCAGGCCTGCTCTTTGGTATTTATCCAAAGGAACCCAACACTGATTTCCAAACAAAAACCTCCACCCTGAGGACTGTAGCAACTTTTGTCATAATTACAAACACCTGGAAGCAGCCAGGATGTCCTTTAGTAGGTGAAACAAACTGAAAAGACAATGGAATATTATTCAGTGCTAAAAAGAAATGAAGCATCAAGTCATAACAAGACACGGAAGAGACTTAAATCCACGTTGCCGAGTGAAAAATGCTAATCAGAAGAGCCTTTATTTTGTTAATGGCAACTTGATGTCCCATTGGACGGCTACACCGCTACTTATTTAGAAATCCCATTTTGGGATGACTCTTAAAATAAGACTTTGAGACAATTAATGGGTAACTAATCTCAGGTCTGCTGCAGTGAAGAACTACACTGGTGAATGGAAGAGTTAAAGAAAGAAGAGAGAAACACAAAAAGCGGTTTATACGTATTTCATACGTATAAATAAACCCCTCGGGTTTACTTTGGAGAATCAAGCTGAGGGGGCTGATTGCGGTCACGAGCCTTCTCTCTTACACGTTAAGAATATTTAAGGTTCAGGGCAAGAGAACTTATCGCAGGCTTGGAATATTTGTGTGTGGGGAGAAGTTTACGGCGCGGCTGGAATGTCTCCAGTCGGACGGGAGGTTATCTTGGGGCTGGCATGTCTCTGCTTGGAGAGGGGTTTATCTTATAGTAGGAATGTTTCTGGCCAGAGATGTCATCTGTGGTTTATGGTCATGCTGACCTTAGCCATTAGGCTGGTGCCCTTTGGGTTCAGGCTGTGTATTATCAAGGCGAACTTTAAAACAGCGGCGCTGGTCCCAGATGGCTATGCTCCTGCTCCGTCAGTGAATATTTCAGATGTGTGCATAATCACAAAGACAGATCAGCCTGGGGCACGGAGAAAGGTCACCACAGGCCTCCACAGGATGGACTTTTCATGTTCCCTCCGTTTAAAAACATTTGCAGGTTTCCCCTAAACCCTCTGTCACCCCACTGACCACCCCACTGACCACGCCCCGCGAGAGCCATGATGTCGGAGAGTCAGATTCCATCCTGTGTATTTTTTTTAAATGGCCCTCTGTCCCTGGAACGCCCTGGAAAGACCTGCCCACGCCTTGATGTGGACTTCCAGTCTCCACAGCAATATCACACATGTCGGTTGTTTCTGCCACCCAGTGTGTGGGACTTGATTTAAGGCAGTCCTAGCTTAAATAAGGCACTCGGAACTCATCCGTCACACCGCTTTCTGTCACGTTTGCTTCCCAGACTCCCCTCCCCCAGCCTGGCTGCCCACTGGGGCTCCCACAGGTTGTGAGAGAGGCAGGGGCGGTGTGAAAAGGGTGCCTCCTGCATCTGAACAGTATTTGGTCAATATCGATGCTCGACATACATGTTTTGAATAAATACAGGATGTGCCAAAGGTGATTTCAAAGATGTCTGTGTCCTCTCATGCAACAGTATCCTGTCCAGAATACACCCTGCAGGGATGCCCAAACACATGCCAAGTGTGAGATGCATGGCGTTATGTTCTACAGCTTTTCTAGACCAGAAGAAAAGAATGGAAACGGCTTCGTTGTCCGTGGAAGGGCAGCTGGATAAATAAATCTTAGTATCCTCACATTTTGGAAGGTTCTGCTACAATAAAAGAGAAGAGGCCGGGCGCGGCGGCTCACACCTGTAATCCCAGCACTTTGGGAGGCCGAGGCGGGTGGATCACAAGGTCAACAGATCGAGACCATCCTGGTCAACATGGTGAAACCCCGTCTCTACTAAAAATACAAAAAATTAGCCGGGCATGGTGGCGCGTGCCTGTAATCCCAGCTACTCAGGAGGCTGAGGCAGGAGAATTGCCTGAACCCAGGAGACGGAGGTTGCGGTGAGCCGAGATCGCGCCATTGCACTCCAGCCTGGGTAACAAGAGCAAAACTCCGTCTCAAAAAAAAAAAAAGACAATATACAAATGGACAGTAAACACAAGCAAAGATGTACAACATAATTAGCTGGCAGAAAAATGCAAATTAAACTATGATACTATTTGACAATTACCAGGACGGTTAAAATACAAAAGACTAAAACATCAAATATTGGTGAGAATGTAGAGAAATAGGAATTCTCACACATCACAGATGAGGGTTTATAATGGCACAGCCGTTGCAGACAAACAGTCTGAGTATTTCTGAGAATATAAACCATATAGATAACCTCTGACTGGGCCATCTCGCACCTAGGTATTTGCCTGAAAGAATGAAGACTTATGTCCATAGAAATAATTACAGGCCAGGCGAAGTGATTCACACCTGTAATCGCAGCACTTTGGGAGGCCCAGGTGGGAGGATTGCTTGAGCACGGAGTTTAAGACCAGCCTGGGTAACATAACGAGACCCCATCTCTACAAAAAATATATAAATTTGCCAGGCATGGTGGTGCATGCCTGTAGTCCCAGCTACTCAGGAGACTGGGGTGGAACCATCGCTCGAGCTTGGGGAGGTTGAGGCTGAAGTGAGCTGTGAGTGCACTACTACACTCCAGCCTGGATGACAGAGTGAGACCCTGTCTCAAAAAAACAAAAACAAAAACCAAGAAAGTTAGGTCTGAGCGTAGCTGTGCAGAGATGCTAGCCTAAGGCATCCAGGCCTCCTTTTAGCTGGTTAATGCAGGTACCCCATAATCTGCGCATTTGAAAACTTCTGCGTGGGTCATCTCAGGAATCCCCGAATGTATCTGCATCCCCGAATCTTGCTTTCCATCAACCCCTAAACCCTCTCTGAGGATGCTTGAAGCATTTTGCCTCCCTTTTCAAACAACACGATTAGCTCAGGGCTGTGATATTTTAGGTACAGGAAGTGGCCTTTGTCATCCTAATTCTGCACTGGCATAAGAAATAAATCTGGTCCTTAATCCCTGGAACATCCAGAGGAAAACATTTTTTCTTTTTTTTTTTTTTTTTCTTTGAGACGGAGTTTTGCGCTTGTTACCCAGGCTGGAGTGCAATGGCGCGATCTCGGCTCACCACAACCTCCGCCTCCTGGGTTCAGGCAATTCTCCTGCCTCAGCCTCCCGAGTAGCTGGGATTACAGGCACGCACCACCATGCCCAGCTAATTTTTTGTATTTTTAGTAGAGATGGGGTTTCACCATGTTGACCAGGACGGTCTCGATCTCTTGACCTCGTGATCCACCCGCCTCGGCCTCCCAGAGTGCTGGGATTACAGGCTTGAGCCACCGCGCCCGGCCGCAGAGGAAAACTTATTCAGTTCATTTAGGAGAAAGTCTAATATTAAGGCAGCTGTTTAAAACCACATGTGATTTTTTTTCTCATCAATCTCTTTCCTGGGTTACTGAGTGGGCATGCGTTTTCTTTCCATCCCAGTAATTGCTATTTTACTGTGACATTCTGGTGTAAGACTTTGACATTTAGATGATAAATATCATGTCTCGAACCTCAGCACAGAAAGATGTTGCTGCGGAATTGCTAATAGCGGTCTTCATTTACCAGTTCCCAACCTGAGCTGATCCTCACACGGCTGCACTATTCATATAATTGGAGAAATGACTCACCATCCCTGAATCGTGATTCTCCGCAAGGCACGACTCTCTAAAGGTGCCAGGAAACTCCCACTTTTAAACAAGGTGCCTTCCACAAGGGAAATAAACATTCACCTTTCTTGTCTTTCAAATGTCAGAGAATTGTTTTTTCTTACAGCAAAGAATCGTCCACAAGTTAAAATTTGTTATCCATTTTCTTTTTTTCTTTTTTTCGAGACGGAGTTTCGCTCTTGTTACCCAGGCTGGAGTGCAATGGCGCGATCTCGGCTCACCACAACCTCCGCCTCCTGGGTTCAGGCAATTCTCCTGCCTCAGCCTCCCCAGTAGCTGGGATTACAGGCACGCGCCACCATGTCCAGCTAATTTTTTGTATTTTTAGTAGAGACGGGGTTTCACCATGTTGACCAGGATGGTCTCGATCTCTTGACCTCGTGATCCACCCGCCTCGGCCTCCCAAAGTGCTGGGATTACAGGCGTGAGCCACCGTGCCCGGCCTGTCATCCATTTTCTTATTGTGAGGTTTAAAATAAAGGAAAAAATGTGCATGAAGTTCATGGGCACAGGTGAACAAAGGATTGTAACAACTTCCTGAGTTCAGAAAGACCAGGGCTGGCTTCCCAGAACCCCCAGCCTTCCGAATCTACAACCCACTTCCTCCCTCGGCTACCTGCTTCCACCCCGCACCCGGGACGTAACCACAATTCTGACTTTTCTTTCTTTTTTTTTTTTTTTTTTGAGATGGAGTCTTATCCTGTTGCACAATCTTGGCTTCACCTCCCAGGTTCAAGTGATTCTTGTGCCTCAGCCTCCCAAGTAGCTGGGATTACAGGCACCTGTCACCACTCTCGGCTAATTTTTTCTATTTTTAGTGGAGATGAGGTTTCCCCACGTTGGCTGGGCTGGTTTCAAACTCCTGACCTCAGGTGATCTGCCCACCCCGGCCCCCCATAGAGCTGGGATTACAGGCGTCAGCCACCACCCCTGGTCTATTCTGACTTTTCTTTTTTTTTTTTTTTTTTTTTGAGAGGGAGTTTCGCTCTTGTTTCCCAGGCTGGAGTGCAATGGCGCGATCTCGGCTCACCGCAACCTCCGCCTCCTGGGTTCAGGCAATTCTCCTGCCTCAGCCTCCCGAGTAGCTGGGATTACAGGCACGCGCCACCATGCCCAGCTAATTTTTTGTATTTTTAGTAGAGACAGGGTTTCACCATGTTGACCAGGATGGTCTCGATCTCTTGACCTCATGATCCGCCCGCCTTGGCCTCCCAAAGTGCTGGGATTACAGGCGTGAGCCACCGCGCCCGGCCTCAAATTCTGACCTTTCTAATAATTTATTTTCTGTTCTTTATCCTTTCACTGCCTGGGTCAACCACTGTTTATTTTTGTTTATAAGACAGTAATCTTTTTATTTGTTAAAATGTCAGTAACCCTTGCTCTGTGTTGCTGTTTTTCACTCCTCCATATCTCCCTCTTCCCCACATTGATGGAAAATGAAGCTGGTTCTGTTTGTCTTTGTTTCCATCTACTATGGAGATTAAAGATTTTTTCCTTAAAATTTTTAATTTGGTAAAATACAAGCACCATAAAATGTACCGTTGGAACCATGCTGAAATGTACAGTTGAGCATATTAGTCTATTCCCATCCTGCAGCCATCACCGCCATCCATTTCCAGAACTTCCCATCATCCAAAACTGAAACTCTGTACCCCTTACACAACTCCTCCCAGACCCTGGCAGCCACCATTCTACTCTTTGTATGTATAAATTTGATGACCCAAGACACCTCACCTAAGTGGAACCACGCAGTATTTGCCCTTCTGTGCCTGGATTATTTTACTGAGTATCGTGTCCTCAAGGTTCACCCAAGCTGCAGCATGTGTCAGAGTCCCTTCCTTTTGAAGGCTGAGTAATATTCCCCTGAACAGATGGACCGCACTTTGTTACCCACTCCCCCATCAATGGACCCTTGGGCTGCTTCCACCTCTTGCTACTGTGAACACGTGACTGCTGACAGCTTCATTCCTAGGCTACGCAGGAGTGATACAGAGTGATCAGCTGATACAGAGATATTAATCTATGTCCTCATAATGGGGGCAGGAATAAAGAAGAAGGTAAGTGAATGACAAGACGATGTCTAAGACACCCGCATAGCTGACTAGAAAACTAAGATTTCTAGCCAAGCACGGCGCCTCACACCTGTAATACCAGCACTTTGGGAGGCTGAGGAGGGAGGATCACTTGAGCCCGGAAGTTTGAAACCAGCCTGGGCAACATAGCAAGACCCTGTCTCTACTAAAAATTAAAAAATTATCCAGGTATGGCGGCACATGCCTGTAATCCCAGCTACTCGGGAGGCTGAGGCAGGAGAATTGCCTGAACCCAGGAGGCGGAGGTTGCGGTGAGCCGAGATCGCGCCATTGCACTCCAGCCTGGGTAACAAGAGCGAAACTCTGTCTCAAAAAAATAAAAAAGAAACAAAGAAAAAGAAATCGATTTCTGAGCCTGTAAAGGCTGAGTACACTCGGGTTTTCCCCTTCTCTAAAGTCCTTAACCAAAGACACAATTTAACACACATAAATCACAGGCACCAGCAGGGTATGAGTCCTCATCTCTGCCTTCTTTCCCTCCAGCTGGGCCCATTTCTGGGCTGTTATTTCAGTGCAATCCCAGCCCCTCCCCAGCTTCTCACAGCCGTGGGGAATTGAGGTGGGCTCAGGCTGCTGTCATGGAAACCGCAGTGATTGGGAGAAAAGGCAGCGCATAGAATGCTGTGCATTAGTACATGCTAGTTATTAGTATTGCTATAAGCCAGAGCATAAACGGTATATATGAAAATGCTATCATTTGTTGTAAAAAAATTAGCCGAGCATGGTGGTGCGCGCCTGTCCTCCCAGCTACTTGAGAGGCTGAGGCAGGAGAATCACTTGAAACCAAGAGGCAGAGGTTGCAGTGAGCCAAAATCGCACCGTTGCACTCTAGCCTGGGTGACAGAGCAAGACTCCATCTCAAAAAAAAAAAAAAAAAACTACGAGGTTTTAACTAACTCAAGTTAGAGGCCTCCTTTGAACCTTCAGCCAAAAATCAATTAAAAAATAGATGAGAAGTTAGTATTTGTAAGAGCTTCTATTAGGAAGTTCTTCCAAAAGATCTTGTCAGGGGCAGAAAACCAACACTAATTGGGGAACAGGATTGTAAGGGGGTGCTATGGGCTGAGTGTTTGTGCCTCCTCCCATCAAATGCCTCTGTTGAAACCCTCACCCACAAGGTGGTGGAACTAGGAGGTGAGGCCCAAGGAGGTGATCAGGGCGTGAGCTCCTTCACCCCTCTCACCATGGGAAGACGCGGTGAGAAGAGGCACCAGGCACCTGGAAATGGGCGTTCGCCAGACACGGCCCCTGCTGGTGCCTTGATCTTGAACCTCCAGCCTCCAGAACCATGAGAAATCAGTGACTGCTGTTTATAAGCCACTCGGTCTGTGGTGTTTTTGTGATAGCAGCCTGAATGGGTTAAAACACGGGGTTTAAATATTAGGCCAGTGACCGATCAACAGCGATAATGCTCATAACACCCCAAAAATAAACACCTGCAAATCATGTGAGAAGGAAATAATCTTGCCTTATCGCAGGATGAACTGTAATGTATAACAAGTTAAGTAAACAGGAGAACGATGCATACAGAGATGAAGAGGTGACGCTTCTCACAGAAAACCCAGGCAGGAAAACATTCTGTGCTTTTCCCGGTAATCTGAAGGATTCACGTGAAACATGAACACAAAATCCAATTTTCTCCTAATGGATGGATGGACTGTGGCTCACGCCTGCAATCCCAGCTTTGGGACGTGGCTTCCAGATGGCCTGTTGTGGGACCTTGTGATCATGTGAGTTTAGACTTTATAAACTCCTCTTTAGACAGATACAGACAGATAAAGATATACATATCCTGCTAGTTCTGTCCCTCTAGAGAACCCTAATAACCCAGTCTTCGGAATCCCCCTCACCTTCAACACCAGCACTCTGGCCTGGGGACTAGACATGCTGGCCTGTCCCTTCACGACCATCCCAGCACCACAGAAGCCACTGTGGCTGCATGGACCTGACACCCCTGACCTGTTACTCCCTCGCCTCACCTTCCATTGTCCTGTCACTCGGGACGGCTCCATTTCCTGAACTCCCTGAATCCAGCTTCCACACTCCATCTCCATTGCTACCACCCTAGGCGAGGGCACTGAGATGTCTCCCCTACATGACCACGGCACCCTCCACACGGGGCTCCCCACCTCCACACCAGGCCCTGGGTCTTCCACCTTCCCAACAGGAGCCAGAGGGAGAGCTTTAAGTCATAAATCAGATGGTGTTGCCTCTCCCTGTCATTCGGACTCACAGCCTCCCAGTGGCCTCCAATGAACCTGCGACGAAATCCAAAATCCCCAGCCTAACAATGTGCAGGAGAAGGAATTTGCAAACGTGTAGAAAAACTGCACGCACATTTTCCCTCCGGCCCAGAGGTGACTGGCTAATACTTATCTAAACTGCAGACACACATAACCTTGAGTCAAACACGGCAATTACATTCTCAGAGTTCAACCAGGCGTCAGAGCAACATTCGGCCATAACATCTGTGTAACAAGATTGTTCAGTGTATCACACGTTATTATGACTGTAACACAAACACAACAGAAACTCATCAGGAGACGTGTCCACCAAATTATCAGAAACCCGAGAATGCAACGTCCTATGGACATAAATAAGGATGTAAAATGTCTGGATATGGATGACATAAGGTTGTCACCAACATGTGGCTGGCAAAAGCAAAGTACCGGAAGGGCGCGACAGCTCACACCTGTAATCCCAGCACTTTGGGAGGCCGAGGCGGGTGGATCACGAGGTCAAGAGATCGAGACCATCCTGGTCAACATGGCGAGACCCCGTCTCTACTAAAAATACAAAAATTAGCTGGGCATGGTGGCGCGTGCCTGTAATCCCAGCTACTCAGGAGGCTGAGGCAGGAGAATTGCCTGAACCCAGGAGGCAGAGGTTGCGGTGAGCCGAGATCGCGCCATTGCACCCCAGCCTGGGTAACAAGAGTGAAACTCCATCTTAAAAAAAAAAAAAGAAAAGTAGCAAACACCACGATGCTCGGCTTCTCACTGTGTTGCTAAAACAGGAGAAAGGAGTGAGGATAAGGGGATATACAACTGCTGTTATTTGTACATAATACCTCTGCAAGGAAACACAGAAAACTGGAATTTGGATTTGTCACTAGACTTTGGGGCAGGCTGTTCTTCTAAAGAGCCTACCACTCAGTTCAGCCACTGTGAGGGCGAAGGCAGTCACAGACAATTCCTAAGGAATGGGTATGACTGTGTCCCAATAAAACTTTATTTACAAAGATCTGCGGAGCCAGACCTGGCCTGTGGAAAAGATAGTCTTCGATCCCTGGTCCAGAGAATGAAAACTTGGGGTGGCGAGGATGGATGAGGGTCAAGATTGAAAAAGAAACGTATCATCCCAAAATCAATGTACAAAAATGAGTAGCATTTCTGTATAGTAATAATGCTCTAGATGAGAGCCAAATCAAGAACACACCCCCATTTACCGGGGCCACACCAAAATAGAAATACCTATTAATATTTCTAATCAAGGAGGTGAAAGACCTCTACAAGACCCCCGAAACAGTGCTGAAAGAAATCAGTGGTAACACAAGCAAATGGGAAAACATTTCCATATCCATGCTCATGGATAGGAAGAATCAATATATTTTTTTTTTTTTTTGAGACAGAGTTTCTCTCTTGTTACCCAGACTGGAGTGCAATGGCGCGATCTCGGCTCACCGCAGCCTCCGCCTCCTGGGTTCAGGCAATTCTCCTGCCTCAGCCTCCCGAGTAGCTGGGATTACAGGCACGCGCCACCATGCCCAGCTGATATTTTTTGTATTTTTAGTAGAGTCGGGGTTTCACCATGTTGACCAGGGTGGTCTCGATCTCTTGACCTCGTGATCCACCCGCCTCGGCCTCCCAAAGTGCCGGGATTACAGGCTTGAGCCACTGCGCCCGGCCAGAATCAATATTTTTTAAATGGCCACACTGCTGAAAGCCATTTTACAGATTCAACGCTGTTCCCATCAAACTACCAACATCATTTTTCATATAATTAGAAAAAAAAACTATTTTAAAATTCACATGAAACTAAAAAAGAGCCTAAATAGTCAAAACAATCTGAAGCAAAAAGCACATAGCTGGAAGCATCACATTACCCAACTTCACACTATCCTGCAAGATTAGAGTAACCAAAACACTACGGTACTGGTACCAAAATAGACACATAGACCACAGAACATAAACAGAGCATGGAAAGAAACCTTCACACCCACAACCATCTGCTCTTCCACGGTCGTCGAAAACAAGCCATGAGGAAACGACTTTCTATTTAGTAAATGGTGCTGGGATATATGCAGAAAACTAAAACAAGACACCTACCAGACTCACCATATACAAAAATTAACTCAAGATGAATTCAAGGCTTAAACGTAAGATCTCACACTGTGAAAAACCCTAAAAGGAAACAGCATTCTTGATATTGGCCTCAGCAACGGCAACAAAAACAGAAATTGATAACTGGAGCTAATTAAATGAAAAATCTTCTCCACAATCAGAGAAACTACCAGGGGGGTTTACAGACAACCTACAGAATGGGAGACATTTAAAAAGTGTGCATCTGGCCGGGCGCGGTGGCTCACGCCTGTGATCCCAGCACTTTGGGAGGCCGAGGCGGGTGGATCGCTAGGTCAAGAGATCGAGACCATCTTGGTCAACATGGTGAAACCCCGTCTCTACTGAAAATACAAAAAATTAGCTGGGCACGGTGGCACGTGCCTGTAATCCCAGCTACTCAGGAGGCTGAGGCAGGAGAATTGCCTGAACCCAGGAGGCGGAGGTTGCGGTGCGGTGGGCCGAGATCGCGCCATTGCACTCCAGCCTGGGTAACAAGAGCGAAACTCCGTCTCAAAAAAACAAAAAAAGTGTGCATCTGACAAAGGCCTAATCCCCAGAATCTGTAAGGAATTCAAGCAAATCAACAAGCAAAACCAAAATAACCCCATTAAAAAGTGGGTAACAGACATGAATACACCCTTGTCAATAGAGGACATTCACGCGGTCAGCAACGCAAGAAATATTAGCCTCACTAATCATCAGAGAAATGCAAATCAAAACCGCAGTGAGATCCCATATCACACCAGTCAGAATAGTTATTTTTAAAAAGTCCAAAAATAACAAATGCTGGTGAGGTTGTGGAGAAAAGGGGACGTTTATACACAGCTGGGGGTGCAAATTAGTCCAGCCACCGTGGAAAGCAGCTTGGAGATTTCTCAAATAACTCAGAGTTGAACTACCATTTGACCTAGCAATCCCATCATTGGATATAAACCCAAAAGAAAATAAATCATTCTACCAACAATACACATGGACCCAAATGTTCATCGCAGCACTATTCACAATAGCAAAAATGGACTCAGAGCAGGTGCCCGTCAAGGGTGGACTGGATAAAGAATATGTGGTATATATACATCATGGCATACTATGCAGCCATGAAAAAGAATGCAATTTTGTCCTTTGCAGCAACATGGATGCAGCTGGAGGCCTTAAGTTTCTGGCCCATCACACATGCCTAGCCTGGCCAGCCTGGAGCCTTGAGCAGCCGGCCCATCGCAAAAGCCCAACCTGACCTGACAGGTGCCCATTGCTCCAACCCGAATCCTCATGAGAGCTTTTACCTGTTGTGGTGAGGGAGGTGGTCTGAGGATAGGCCACAGAAGCTGCAGGTGAAGCAAGGGAGGAGAAGGGCCTGCAGAATAGTCCCTAACATGTAATATTAAGTAAAAGGTGGGCCCCAAAGAGGATATGTGAGATGGTTTCATTGGTTGTTTTTAAAAAGAGGGAAGATTATGGTTTGGATATAGATGACTGGAGAGAGAGAGAGAGAGAGAGAGAGAGAGAGAAAATCGACAGATGGATAAATATGGCAGATAGGTAGATAAGACAGATGAAAGACTGATTGATGGATAAATATACATAATAGGTAAGATAGGTGATATATACTTGACAGACAGCTAGATGGATGACGGATAGATAAGATATATAGATGGATGATTGATGGATGAACAGATACACACACAAGAGATAGATATTTAATGGTAGCTAATGGAGTAATAATAGAGAAAAAGAAAAAGATAGGGAGAGAGAAGGAAGGGAGGACAGAAAGAAGGGAAGGAGAAGGAAGAGAGGGAAGGTGAAAAGAGGGAAGGAGAATGTGTGACATGACAAAAGGAAGTCGGAGGATGAGAGCTCAAGGCTGAGAGAAGGTTCTTCTCGGTACCACCTTTGGAGCATGCATTACATTTCCGAAAAACAAATAAAGACAGAAAGCCCACAATTAAGACCGAACATAAGATGCCAGCCACGTAGATACAGTCCTATCAGAATCTGCCCTCGCACTTTCCACCACGACCAGTTCCAGGGGGGTTGAAAATGAACACCAACGTGGCTTCTGTGCCCAGGCCTTCCAAAATAGAACAGCAGAGTTAGAGCACACGAAGGACGCCGTGGACGCGTGGAGCGGCGGGCAGCTTCGGAAGCCTCCCTGACCCCACACTCCGCTAAGTGACTTTCAAAGACTATATTGCTCAGTCTCGGAAAGGGAGCTGTGTCTACAACAGCGGCATTAACTGACCACTCACTATGTGCCGGGCGCTCTCACGACTTCTATTCTTCTGTAAATCTATAGTTTAATTTATACACCATTAGATACTTTACATATAACTATATGTATACATATATATATTTTTTTTTTTGAGAGGGAGTTTTGCTCTTGTTACCCAGGCTGGAGTGCAATGGCGTGATCTCAGCTCACCACAACCTCCGCCTCCTGGGTTCAGGCAATTCTCCTGCCTCAGCCTCCCGAGTAGCTGGGATTACAGGCACGTGCCACCGTGCCCAGCTAATTTTTTGTATTTTCAGTAGAGACGGGGTTTCACCATGTTGACCAGGAGGGTCTCTATCTCTTGACCTTGTGATCCACCCGCCTCGGCCTCCCAAAGTGCTGGGATTACAGGCGTGAGCCACCGCGCCCGGCGCAAGGGAGTTCCATGAGATCTGATGGTTTTATAAGTGTCCGTCATTCCCCCCGCTTCCACTCACTCCATCCTGCTGCCCTGTGACGACGTGCCTGCTTCTTCTTTGCCTTCTGCTATGTTGTAAGTTCCCTGAGGCCTCCCCAGCACTGTGGAACTGTAAGTCAAACAAACCTCTTTCCTTTATGAATTACCCAACCTCGGGCAGTTCTTTATAGCAGTGTAAAAACAGGCTAAGACACTGTTCCCCTGCCTGGAATGCTCTGCCCCCACTCCCGCAGCTGGGCAGTGCCAACACAAGCTTGAGATACCAGCTTCAGTATCCTGTCCACAGGAAAGCCTTTCTGTAATGCTGACATGTTACATAACAACGATCCACACACAAATACATGTTTCACGTCACACACACATATGCACACAAACACACACAGTGAGACCCCGAAACAAACAAAACTCTCTCCATTCTAACACGTCCACGAGTGGAACTCCTCCAGTGGGCATTTACTGAACGATAGGCAGCTTCGAGACACCATGAAGAGTCCTTAAATCCTATTACCAGCTCTGAAAATCATGTTATAAAGGGATCAGTTCTCAAATGCTAGAGGAAAAACTAGTGAAAACAGAGTGCAGTTGTGGATTTGTCAAACAGATGGTCGGTGTTAAGTATGTTTTTGGACGGGGTTGCTTCCAACATGTTGTCTGTGCTGTATCCAAGGAATCCATCCCTTCCTCAATGACAGGGATGCGTGTCCCGCTTGGAATCCAACCTGGCCTTTGGCTCAACAGAAACGCCACAGACAGCAGGAGAGCTGAGGCTCCACTGTGGCCACGCAGCCTTGTGGGAAAGTTCTAACGGCTTCCCCTCCCTTGGAAACGTTTCCACCATCTGTCTCCCTAGACCCAGGCGCCAGGATGGGTGAGGTGCTCAGATTAGGGCCAAAATCGAAGGAGGCAGCGTGCACACATCAAGTAATCAAGGTAATTCATATTTTATGCAATGTTCCTTTAACGTTTCTGAATTAATGCAAAACAATCAACGACACACAAAATGCCAACATTTTAACCAAAGGTGGGATCTGACGTGGTTGGCATTAGGAAAAGGGAGGGAAGTGAGCTCTGCAAAACACTCCCTTAAAATACTATTTATCAGCCGGGCGCAGTGGCTCACACCTCTAATCCCAGCACTTTGGGAGGCTGAGGTGGGTGGATCACCTGAGGTCAGGAGTTTGAGACCAGCCTGGCCAACATGGTGAAATCACATCTCGACTAAAAATACAAAAATTAGCTGTGCGTGGTGGCAGACGCCTGTAATCCTAGTTGCTTAGGAGGCTGGGGCAGGAGAATTGCTGAACCCGGGAGACAGAGGTTGCGGTGAGCCATGATTGAGACACTGCCCTCCAGCCTGAGTGACACAGTGAGACTCAGTCTCAAAAATAAAATATATATATATATACTATTTATCTTGATTACTGAGGTTTTCCACTGCCCTTTGAATTTTGCATGTGAGGCCAACACCTCCCTTGCCTGACACTGGCCATGCCTTCACCATCTGAATGGCTGTTGGATCTTTTTTTTTTTTTTTGAGACGGAGTTTCGCTCTCGTTACCCAGGCTGGAGTGCAATGGCGCGATCTCAGCTCACTGCAACCTCTGCCTCCTGGGTTCAGGCAATTCTCCTGCCTCAGCCTCCCGAGTAGCTGGGATTACAGGCACGCGCCACCGTGCCCAGATAATTTTTTGTATTTTTAGTAGAGACGGGGTTTCACCATGTTGACCAGGATGGTCTCGATCTCTTGACCTCGTGATCCACCGCGCCCGGCCCCACCCTAGAGTTTTCTACTGCATGTGATGAACAACCACAGGCAGCTTGTAACCATCCCCTCCGTGTCCCAGTCTTGTCCAACCCACGAAATGTCATTACCACTTAACAAGCCACTCAAGACAAAACTGAGCATTCATTCTGCTTCACTCCTGTCCTCAGAAGCCTGAGTCCCACCCACCTGCACGTCCTGTATTAATTCTACTTAGTCTCCGACCATCTAGAAGTCGCTAACCACCACCCACTCCTCCCTGTTCCACGCCGCCACCTGTGGCTGGGATGACTGCGTGGATTTTCTGAGCTCCTTTCTGTCCTCTGCCCAGACTGTCCCGGAACACGGACAGATGCACGCACAGTGGGAATGCCGTATCAGATGGCTGCGGGCTAAAGATAACCGTGTCTCACCATCATCATGCTATTCCCTTGCCAAGTCTCTCTGTTTCATTCAGAAAGACACTCCTCGTAGGTGCTGGTGTGCCTTCAACATTTCCATCTCACTTGCTAATTGCTTTTTACACAAAGGAGAGCCTTGCTCAGATCACTGGCACACAACAGCTTCTAGCCCAGGGTTTCCCAATCCCGGCCGTGTGGACATTTTGGGCTGAATCATCGTGTTGTGGGTGGGCAGGAGGACCGTCTTCTGCACTGCAAGCTGATGAGCAGCACCCCTGGTCTCTACCTCCTGGATGCCAGGCGCAAGGCCGTCTTCCCCATGTGTGACAACCGAAGACATCTCTAGACATTTCCAGGTGTCCCCATGTCGGCAAAGCCACCCCTGACTGAGAACCACTGCACACTTGTGCAGGTTGGTTTTTTTCTTTTCTTCTTCTTTTTTTTAATCATTGTTCTTTCTTTTACTCTGCCTTCCACTTAAGGGAGGTGATGCTGGCTCTCCATGCATGTTCATGCTATCAAAACTTTAAAATGATTCTCACTTGGGTGTTTAAAGTTAATGTTATAGGCCGGGCGTGGTGGCTCACGCCTGTAATCCCTGCAATTTGGGAGGCCGAGGCGGGTGGATCACTTTAGGTCAGGAGTTCGAGACCAGCCTGGCCAACATGGTAAAACCCTGTCTTTACCAAAAATACAAAAATTAGCCAGACATGGTGGCACACGCCTGTAGTCCCAGCTACTCAGGAGGCTGAGGCAGGAGAATCACTTGAACCTGGGAGGCGGAGGTTGCAGTGAGCTGAGATTCCACCACTGCATGCCAGCCTGGGTGACAGAGCGAGACTCCATCTCAAAAACAAATAAATAAATAAGAATAAACGCTTATGTTATAGAACAATGGTAAATAGTACCTCGTGGCCTAGTTCTTAATACAGATGGGGCAAAATTTCTGAAAAGTAAACAGACAGGTAACATCAATCCCGCTATCACTCCTCACATTAAATGTCAAATCCAACTTTCCAAATTGCAGATCCTACTGTGTCGCTCTGCTATTCTAATCCCTGCTGCCCTCTGGAAAAAGGTTTTTTTAAGCATACTTAATTCTTATTCTGAAGCACATTTGAAAGAAATAATTGAAAATGAAAAACTCTGCTTAATTCTCAACATACTCAGAGCTGCAAAACTCTATTGGTTTCTTGGGAAGAGTATGAAATATTCATGAGGCCGGGCGCAGTGGCTCATGCCTATAATCCCAGCACTTGGGGAGGCCGAGGCAGGTGGATCACGAGGCCAAGAGATCGAGACCATCCTGGTCAACATGGTGAAACCCCGTCTCTACTAAAAATACAAAAAATTAGCTGGGCATGGTGGCACGTGCCTGTAATCCCAGCTACTCAGGAGGCTGAGGCAGGAGAATTGCCTGAACCCAGGAGGTGGAGGTTGCGGTGAGCCGAGATCGCGCCATTGCACTCCAGCCTGGGTAACAAGAGCGGAACTCCGTCTCAAAAAAATAAAATAAAATAAAATATTCGCAAAGCCTATAATTATATCTTTGGCTCGTTTAAGAGCTTCCTTCCATGGCAAAGTTCACAGGCATTTTCCCACCTACAATCATTTTATTGTAAGCACCCATCTTTGAATGACGAGTGATAAATACATCTCAGAAATCATCAGTAATATATTCCACGTTGACGACCTAAAGGAGCCTTCACCCAGAAATTTCCAAACTAACAGTTCCTTATGACGTATACAGACTACCTATAACTTCCCGTACAAGATCTGATCGGGCCGAATATCTATACCATTTGCAGCCAGATGTGGCCACGAAACCACGGTCTGGCGGATAGCACAAAAGCACTTAGAAGGCATATGGACAAAGAGGAGCCTCAAAGGGAATGCTGCGGGCGGAATCCTGCTTTGCCTCGTCGCTCTTCCTCTCAGCTAGAAGGCAGAGATGCTGCCTGAATTCAGCCTGCTCTCTAGACCGTGAGGTCGAAGCCACCTGCTGAGGAATTCAGAGTCACAAGACAGGAGGAGCCTGGGTCCTGTGTTCATGAGCTCCAGCTGCCATAACAAAATCACACAGACTGGATGGCTCAAACAACAAAAATGTCTATTCTTACAGTTCTGGAGGCCGCAGGTCCAAAACCACGGCACCGGCAAATTCTGTTCCTGGTGGGGACTCTCTTCCTGTCCTGCAGAAGACCACATTCTTGCCGTGTCCTCACATGGCAGAGGTGGTGGGGAAGGGGGAGAGATCTATCTAGCGTCCCTCTTCTTATGAAGATTACAGTTATAATGAATTAAAACCCCACCCTTATGACCGCATATAATCTCAATGACTGCTCTAAAAGCACCATCTCTGAATACGGTCATATGGGGGGTTAGAGCTTCAATGTAAATTTTGGGCAGTGAGCACCATTCAGTTCATAGCAGCCTCTGACAGCAAAGAATCCTGAATTAGACTCAAGATTTCTGCCACACAAGAGGGGGACGATGAAATCCTGTTCAGTCATGAGGCTCACCTCTCACTGACTCACACTCACACACACTCTAAGACACACAGCTCCCAGCCACGCGCAGAGCGTGGCAAACACATTTCCTACTTCAACCTTTGGGGGAGCTGGGAGGCGGGGATCACTCTTACCCACTGTCCAAAGTGGAGAAATGGAGGCCCCCAAAGAGCAACTCTCCTGGCAGGGTCAGAGAGTGAGTCTGCTGTCAAACGCCTCGTGTGTGCAGTTCTGACAAGACTCAGAGTAATCTGAGGATGGAAGAGGTGTGAAGGTGAATGGAACTGGAAAGAGACAGACAGAAATCTGTTCTTAAAAGCCCCGTGCATGTGTTTATTGTAGCACTATCCACGACAGCAAAGACGTGGAATCCATCTAAATGCCCCCATCAGCGGTGGACTGGATAAAGGAAACGTGGCATCTATACACCATGGAATACTACACAGCCAGAAAAAAGAAGGAAAACATGTCCTTTGCCGTAACATGAAGGAAACTGGAGCAAATTAATGTAGGATCAGAAAAATCAAATAATGCATGTTCTCACTTATAAGTGGGAGCTAAACAACCAGAACCCATGGATTCGTGGAGGGGCCCACTTGACGGGGGAGGGTGGATGGAGGGAGAGGGTCAGAAAAGATACCTGGCCGGTACTACGCTTATTACTTGGGTGATGAAATTACCTGTACACTGAACCACTGTGGCACTCAGTTTACCTTTATAACAAACCAGCGCATGTATCCCTAAACCTAAACCTAAAATAACTTTTTTTGTTTTTGAGATGGAGTTTCGCTCTTGTTACCCAGGCTGGAGTGCAATGGCGCGATTTCGGCTCACCGCAACCTCCGCCTCCTGGTTTCAGGCAATTCTCCTGCCTCAGCCTCCCGAGTAGCTGGGATTACAGGCATGCGCCACCGTGCCCAGCTAATTTTTTGTGTTTTTAGTAGAGACGGGGTTTCACCATGTTGACCAGGATGGTCTCGATCTCTTGACCTCTTGATCCACCCGCCTCGGCCTCCCAAAGTGCTGGGATTACAGGCGTGAGCCACTGCGCCCGGCCTAAAATAAATTTAAAACGAAAAGACCCACAGCTATTCTTGTCGCCGGAGTCTTCCGGACTTTGGGTTTTTGTTCTCGTCATCATGGTGTTTTCTTAAAACATTCCCGTTCTCCTGAAAGGATACCTGGAGGCCTCACCCAGATTCCTAGGGTCCTCTATCCCCAAAACGTTAGCTGAACCATGTCTCTGATTTTCAGAAAATCTGGGTGTGTGTGGTAAGACCCTCGTAGAAAGTGGAACAATTTGCTATGGGGAAAGTTGCAGAGTGACCAAGCATGCCTCAAATAACTCTGCCTTTTCATGACTTGGGAATGCCTTTCAGAATCACACAGCAAGGGAATTACACGCTGGCTCGTCATCCATGACAAATTCCATGCAGCCCATGGCTATCAGCATCCGTGCCCTTGCCAACAGCTTGCCGCAGCTGCCGCTGAGCAGGGCGGTGGATCCCCACGGCCTTCCGTGAAGGAGCAGGGGCTGGTCGGAAGCATGGTCTGATGGGCCACTGGGCCAGCCCAGCTGTTAGGGGGGATTAGCTGTAAGGAAAGCCGCTCCCATGACACATGCCTTCGGTATGTCCGCCCCTGGAAAACGTGACCTTCCAGGTTTGCATTACAGAACTCCGTTCGCTTCAAAAGGTACAGAACACTTTTGTTTTCCGAGTCCCCGGGGTAGCACGATGAACACAACTTTGGAGGTACCCAAAGAAACGGAACACAGAATCCCAGTGACACATCGGCTGCACACATGGTAAACATCTGCTGGTGTGGGAATCGCTGAGCTAAGCCTCCTCTGGGCGGTTTCTCAGAATGTATCGCTGATGATTTCTGACGTGTTCTCTTCATCATGCACAAGTGCCTTCCAGTAAGACGCTTGCAGAAGGGACAGTATCTGTGAACTCTGCTCCCCGAGGAGGAAAGCCTAGGACCTCAGGAGCCCAAGGGGTCATTTCCGGCTTTATCAATATTTCATTTTCTTCCCATAAAACCGATACGCATTCGAAGCCCTGAGCGTGCTGAGAATTAAGTTTTACCTGTTTCTGATTCTTTCCACAGGGTAGTGGGGATTTGAAGTGGGGGAATGAGGCGGTCCTCTCTGCTGTTTGGAAAGATTACCTTGGCTTTGCTTGTGAGAAGTGACGGATGGGGGACAGTGTCACTGAGGGAGTTTGAGAATATACAAAGGTAGGAAAATAGCCTCACGAATCCCTTCTCCCCACTGTCTGCAGTTATAGCTCGTGGCCCGACCTGTTGTGTGTATGCCCCCATCGTACCACTGCCACTGCTTTTAAAGCAAATCCCAGACATGACACCCTGTCCTCCATAAGCATTTCCATATCTGTTTATTTATTTTTTTTTTTTTTGAGACGGAGTTTCACTCTTGTTACCCAGGCTGGAGGGCAATGGCGCGATCTCGGCTCACCGCAACCTCCGCCTCCTGGGTTCAGGCAATTCTCCTGCCTCAGCCTCCTGAGTAGCTGGGATTACAGGCACGCGCCACCATGCCCAGCTAATTTTTGTATTTTTAGTAGAGACGGGGTTTCACCATGTTGACCAGGATGGTCTCGATCTCTTGACCTCGTGATACACCCGCCTCGGCCTCCGAAAGTGCTGGGATTACAGGCGTGAGCTACCGCACCCGGCCCCGTATCTGTGTTTCTTAAAGACTTGTGTAAAGTTGACTTCTGAACCAATGCACAGCTTGCCTTTGGAAGGTCACCGCCTGATCCTGTCCACTGCTGGAGAAAGAGCAGCTGGCATAAGCATTTCTACCCACAAAACTGGTTATAGAAAACACCAGGGAAATTCTGCTCCTTGCATGGGGGTTATACATTAGATACGCTATGATCTGGCTCTACAAGCATTTATTGATTGTTGATTCCTTGCCAGGAGCTGTTCTGAGCATTAGGATGTGGTCCTTACCCCTCAGTCTAATGGATAACACAGACCAAAAAAACAAGTAATAAAACCAATGTGACGCGTGACACGTAACGGCAAAACGTATCCCGTGCCGAACGCGCCAGACTGGTGAAGAAACAAGAACAGAAGCAGAATAGCTGGGACTTGCCGAGCACCAAAGATACAAAGCAACAGGTTAGAGAAGATGGTCGTTGTTTGGAAATCAGAGAGAAACCGGTGGAAAAGAGGATTTAGAGTTAGGGTTTAGAGGACGACGACCAGCTTCCACATGTTTTTATGGTTTAAAAATGGCAACTCCAAGGCCGGGTGCAGAGGCTGAGTTGGGTGTGGATCACCTGAGGTCAGGAGTTCAAAACCAGCCTGGCCAACATGGTAAAACGCTGTCTCTACTAAAAGTACAAAAAATCAGCTGGGCATGGTGGCTCACACCTGTAATCCCGGCACTGTGGGAGGCCAGGGCGGGCGGATCACCTGAGGTCAGGAGTTTGAGACCAGCCTGGGAAACATGGTGAAACCATATCTCTACTAAAAATACAAAAGTCAGCCAGGCATGGTAGCAAATGCCTGTAATCCCAGCTACTCGGGAGACTGAGGCAGGAGAATGGCTTGAACCCCGGAGGCGGAGGTTGCGGTGAGCTGAGATGGCGCCGTTGCACTCCAGCCTGGGCAACAAGAGTGAAATTCGGCCTCAAAAAATAACAACAATAAAATAGAATCATAAATAAATAAAAGATGGAGCACTACACGGCTACAGAAAAGCAACACTGGAATGCTTACGTTCCAAATGGCATGATCTCTAAAACACGCTTCTGTGAAAAAACAAAAATGTTATACCAAAGCGGGAAATTGATAAACACACTTCCTTGTGTGTCCACGGATGCCTGTTTCGTGGCTTGTATCATTGGTTGCTTCCTGGGAAGGAAACCAGGTGGCCACAAAACTGAGAAGAGAGCCTTCATTAAATCTCTTTCTGAACCTCGTCAATGTATTACTTACTCAGAAAATGAATGGAATTTAAAATTAAAATAACACTAGAAAAATAAAAAGCAGAAGGATCCGTTGTCCAGACAGACAGAGACAGGGAGAGGTAGCGAGGTGTGTGCCAGGCTGTAGATGCAGTCGTTGAGATTGAGTTTTCTGGGGCCAGACTCCTGGGCTGAGGCCCCAGTTCCACAAGTTACTAGCTGTGCGCCCTCAGGCAAGTTACTTAACCTCTCTGGGCCTGGGCCACCTCTGTAAATTAAGGATCATAAATCACGAGGTCAGGAGTTTGAAACCCCATCTCTATCAAAAGTACAAAAACTAGCCAACTGCAGTGTCGGGCACCAGCAATCCCAGCTACTCGGGAGGCTGAGGCAGGAGAATTGCTTGAACCCGGGAGGCAGAGGTTGCAGTGAGCAGAGATCACACCACTGCACTCCAGCCTGGGCAACAGAGCAAGACACCGTTTAAAAAAAAAAAATTAAGGATCATAAAATTACCCTCTTCCTGTGGTTTTTAGGCAAATTAATGAATATGGTGAAATGCTTGAATACAGGGCCTGGCCCAGAGTAGGCTGTGCAATACATGGGAATCTTTTTTTTTTTTTTTTTTGTGATGGAGTCTCACTCTTGTTACCCAGGCTATATCTCAGCTCACCACACCCTCCGCCTCCTGCGTTCAGGCAATTCTCCTGCCTCAGCCTCCCGAGTAGCTGGGATTACAGGCACGCGCCACCATGCCCAGCTGATTTTTGTATTTTTAGTAGAGACGGGGTTTCACCATGTTGACCAGGATGGTCTCGATCTCTTGACCTCGTGATCCACCCGCCTCGGCCTCCCAAAGTGCTGGGATTACAGGCGTGAGCCACCGCGCCCGGCCCACATGGGAATCATTTCCATGGCTGCTTTTCTCCACGCCATGCTGTAATGACAACTGTGATTAGCAGAGCTCTGTGCTGGGCGCTGAGGATGCTGGGGAGGCAGCGATGCCCATGGAGAAATGCTCCACCCCATAGCACAGGAATGCCATACATCCCAGCAGGGTGAGGACTCCAGGCCAGGCCACCGAAGAGAAAGGGCGGGCCCCAGTTAGGAAGACGTCTATACGATGTGTTGCCTGAGAAGAGAACACCAACCACAGAACCGAGGCTCAAGAACCAGCCTCTCTATGCCAAAGCCTGGCTAATGGCCCTCAGATAAGAAGTCATCAGGTGGCCAGGTGCAATGGCTCGTGCCTGTAATTCCAGCACTTTGGGAGGCTGAGGCAGGCATATTACCTGAGGTCACGAGTTCGAGACCAGCCTGACCAACATGGAGAAAACCCCGTCTCTACTAAAAATAGAAAATTAGCCAGGCATGGCGGCGCATGCCTATAATCCCAGCTACTCTGCCCGTCACAGTCCCAAGCCCAGGTGGTGAGAGGAGGCTGCAGGATTTGGTGAAGGTTACATCTGGGGGGGTCTATTTTAGATCCTGGTCAGCGGCTTAGTTTCCACCCTGAGTGTGGTAAGAGCCTCCGTGGGTCACAGGAGGGCAGGGTCACACTGTGTCCATGCAAGACTTCTCTAGCCGAACCGGATGCCAGAGGAGGCCGTGTGGAATTCCAGGGAAAGACTGGAGATACGCTAGGTCGGCAGGGTAGACAGGCCTGAGCAGGGGACACAGTTTGCACCCGTGCCATCAACGCATGGGCATCTTAGACAGGCCTGAGCAGGGGACACAGTTTGCACCCGTGCCATCAACGCATGGGCATCTTAGACAGGCCTGAGCAGGGGACACAGTTTGCACCCGTGCCATCAACGCATGGGCATGTTGCCTTCCACCTCCCCCACTAGCAACCAAGCTCGTGAAAGAGCTCGCACCCCTGCCTCTCCCCTCCGCTCCCCTTCTCCCCGTGGAGCAGGGATCGAGGCTAAGGTCTTTCCATTCTCAAACTCTGCCCAGGATTTCTTTCCTGGTGTAGATTTTAGACTGACTCTATGCCGCCCTCTACTGACCACGTGCGTCTCAACCAGCGCGCTGTCCAGCCCCGTGAGGTCCTATCCTGCGGCCGGAGGCCACCTCGGCTACCCACGCTTACAGGGGGGTTGGGGGGGATTGAGGTGGGTTCGAAGGGAAGGCACAGGCCACATCTCGGAGCCGTTGTCACCAAAAGCACTGGAAAATATCCCATTAATAGTATTGTACAGTGACTGCGTGTTGATGTCATAGTATTTTGAAAGTCTTGGGCTAAATAAGATACAGTGGCTTTGTTTTTTGTTTGTGTTGTTGTTTTGTTTTTTTTTTGTTTTGTTTTTTAGAGAGAGTCTTGCTCTGCCCCCCAGGCTGCAGCGCAGTGACACGATCTTGGCTCTGTAACCTCTGCCTCCTGGGTTCCGGCGATTCTCCTGCCTCAGCCTCCCGAGTAGCTGGGATTACAGGTACCCGCCACGCCCAGCGTAAAAAAGAAACAGGTAAAATTAATTTTAAGACTACATCTTGGCTGGGCGCTGTGGCTCATGCCTGCCATCCCAGCACTTTGGGAGCCTGAGGCGGGTAGATCACCTGAGGTCAGGAGTTCCAGACCATCCTTGCCAACGCAGTAAAACTCTGTCTCCACCAAAAATACAAAAATTAGCTGGGTGTGGTGGTGCACGCCTGTAATCCCAGCTAGCCGGGAGGCTGAGGCAGGAGAATCGCTGGAACCTGGGCGGCAGAAGCCGCAGTGAGCCAAGATAGAGACACTGCACTCCAGCCTGGGCGTGAGGCTCCAACTCAAAAAAAAAAAAAGAACGAAAAAGAACAAATCCATTGAAATCCATTCATTCATTCATTCATTGCAGTCAGGTCATCTATATTGAGGCCCTACTGTGTGCCAAGGTCTATCGAAGGCAGTGCCCGTGCAGCCATGAAGAAGACGGACACAGCTCTGCTCGGGAAACTCCCCGACACAGAACAAAGAGAGGGAATCACTTAGAAAGGAATTAAAAAAAAAAAAAAGAAAAAGGATTTCAGGCCCAGACAAGTTATTTAGAGAAAATAACACAGAGAAATGACTGGCGTGAGGACAGATGTGAAAGATTCCAAAAACACATTTTTCTCTAAGGTCTTGCTGGGAGCCTCGTGTTTAATCCGAGCTGAGGGTGATTCTGCGGTGAGGGTGGGGGCCTAGGGCTCCCTTGGCAAACCCTGCCTTGGACCAGCCTGGGTTATCCCTCTAGGCCCATGGGGGGGTCAGGGTGGAGGAGAAGTGGCCTCCCCCCAGACTCTCTTCTGGGTACCCACCCCACCCCCAAAACTTTAGAGAGTACCCGCGGTGAGGCCAGGCTGGGATCTGAACACACACGCCCCCACAGGCTAAGCCCTGAGCCTAGAAAGTTCCAGGCCCCGCATCCATCCCGCAATGGCGCAGCCCCTCCTCTTCCTGCTGCAGTGGTTTCCAAGGCAACAGATGTCACCGGGTGAGAGAGCTGAGGGGACGAACCTCCCAGGTACCAGGTGGGGACGAGGAGGGCCGGATGCACTCAGAGTCCGCTCACGACTTTAATGCGGTTAAAACGCATCCTCAGACAGGTGTCTTTGCAGAACAGGGCAGGAAAACAGGCCTGTGGGGTGTCTGCAGGCTCTGGAAATCCCAGATCGCCAGAAAGGACCCGTGACGGTAATGTCTGTCCTCCATTTACTCATCCATTCATTAAACCACTTATTTCTTGCACAAAGCTCAATTCGATCAATACAGATGACTAACATAGTTTTATGAATATATTAATGCTACATCTATTTCAAGCTGCTGGCATCGCTCTAGGGAGACAATGTTGCAGAAGAAAAGGCCTGCAGTGCCTGTTTAGCAGGGGGCTTAGCTGGGGCTGCCACACACACAGGTGGACCCCTGTGTGCCATATGACGGCAGGCTTTGATAAGTCCTGTAAGGAAAGTGAAGCAACCCACATTGCTTTGGATTTAATTTCCCTCATTTCGAAGTGGTGATACGTTCACAGTCAAATCTACGTTTTAAGATGTGGTTTTAATTCTGCCACTGGAAATACTGTGCACTGAAAATTAAAGATCACACCCTCATCCCAAGACCCCCGACGCCCCTCCCAGAAGCCAACTCTGTGGCTCATTCCTTCATGAATAATTCCAAGCACATCGTACTGTCGCCACAACCTACAGATTCAAGTGGAAAAAAAAAAGAAGTTTACCCAGTTTTAGAAGAGAAAACTGAGACTCAGAAGAGTGAAGTCACTTTGTCATAATCCCACTTTTTGTTGTTGTTTGGTTTTTTTGAGATGGAGTCTGGCTCTCTTGCCCAGGCTGGAGTGCAGTGGTGCGATCTCGGCTCACCGCAACCTCCAACTCCTGGGTTCAAGCGATTCTCCTGCCTCAGCCTCCTGAGTAGCTGGGATTACAGGCGCGCGCCACCACACCTGGCTAATTTTTGTATTTTTAGTAGAGACGGGGTTTTGCCATGTTGGCCAGGCTGGTCTTGAACTCCTGACCTCAGGTGATCCACCCGCATCAGCATCCCAAAGTGCTGGGATTACAGGCGTGAGCCACCACGTCCAGCTGTATTTTCATTCACACACACACACACAAATAGGGGACTCAGTCTATGGCAGCTTGGGATTCTAACCCACACACAGCCTGGAAAGTTCCATCCTCTGAGTGCCTCTCAGCCTCCTCCCCAGCTCCTCGCTGCAGTTTCCATGGCAACCAGCAGAGCCTGCCTGCATCCCAGACCCCCAGAGAAGGCTGCTAAGGACCAGGGCAGAACGATGGGGGAGGAGCCAAGCAGGGGGAGGGCGCAGGCCTGCTGTACCCCCTTGGGGATTGAGGTCAAGCACATCCTTAGGGCATATTAAAACTTAAGATGTGCACACTGAAAACCATGTCCTTGAAGAAGGGCGAAACCCAGCCCTGTGTGCCTTTACCGACAGGTGTGGGGATCACAGGTTCCATGGCCGCCGCCAGCACCGAGGATACAAACCGCGTTTGTTCTCTCCGACAATTCCCCACTTGATTGACTGATTATACCAACAAATATGTGTTGATTGCTGACTGTTTGCCAGACCTCGTTTCAAGCGGCAGCATCTGAGACAGATGCAGTCTTTGTTCCCATCAGAGCTGACAATTTACTGAGAGAGATAATAAACAGATATTGATGTGGACATAGCTACAGAGGGGGCCGGAGATTTGAAGAATGCGAGGCCTTTCAAATGCTCGGGCCCAGAGAAGCATGAAAAGGAGGGGGCAGTCACACCCTACTCCAGGCTTTGAGAATCTCTTGAAACTGCTTGCTTTCGCCCTAAGTAGCTGTAAATTCGCAATGCCCAATGGGAGGCTCGAACCCATACCCTACAGCTTAACGATTGTCGGCAGTAAAAACTCATTTCCGCCAAATATTTAAAGAGGTTTATTGTAAACCAGGACGAGTGACCCACAGGTCACTGGCCGGGCTGGGCTTAGACTCCTGACCTCAGGCAATCCTCCCACCTTGGCTTCCTAAAGTGCTGGGATTACAGGCACGAGCCACCTGGGGTCACACAGTCTCAGGAGGTCCTGAGGAGGTGCACCTGAGGTGGTCGGGCTCCATTCGGTTTTACACATTTTGAGGAGACAGGAACTGCAGGTAGAATCACAAATCAATACATTGAGGGTAGATATGAACTTGGCCTGAATCTGTGGACATCTTGAACAAGAGAGCTTACACATCATAGTAGGTTTTAAGGATTCTTTTCTTTTTTCACTGCTTCCTACACACTGAAGATCTGAAAATGTTTCTTGGGGTGTGTGTGTGTGTGTGTGTGTGTGTGTGTGTGTGTGTGTGTTTTGAGGCAGGGTCTCACACGACCATGGCTCACCGCAGCCTTCACCTCTCAGGCTCAGCTGATCCTCCCAGCTCAGCCTCCCAAGCAGCTGGGACCGCAGATGTGCACCACCTCGCCTGGCTAATTTTATTTTACTTTCTGTACAGACAGGGTCTCACTGTGTTGCCCAGGCTGGTCTCAGACTCCTGGGCTCAAGCAACCTGCCTGCCTCAGCTTCCCAAAGTGCTGGGTCTATAGGTGTGAGCCACTGAGCCCAGCCTTGAGGATTCTTTAGTTGGAAATTTGAAAGAGTTACATTTTGTCTAAAGCAACTCAGTAGAAAGAAATGCTGCCGTTAAGGGGGTCTCCTGTCTGTCATGCAATGCTACACCAGAGATGGGCTGGAGAGTCGGTCCCGTGATACTGCGTTACTAAGAGAACCTGTTTAACAAGGTTTTATGCTTCGTAGAGTGCGACTCCCTAGGCCACCTAGATAGGAATTTAGACAAGAGAAAAAAAGGTCATGGAGTCCTCACAATGTATACCTATTCACTAACCAATGTGATTTCTGTAAATTATAAACACAAAATAAAATTCTAAGCCCCCCAACCTACTGATGGACCCTCCCCACAGCCAAGCCAAGGGCATCCCAAAGCTAACCTGAAGCCGGGCGCGGCGGCTGGCACCCGTCATCCCAACACTTTAGGAGGCCAAGGCAGTCAGATCACCTGAAATCAGGATGGTCTTGATCTCCTGACCTTGTGATCTGCCTTCCATCATCTCCCAAAGTGCTGGGATTACAGGCGTGAGCCACTTTGCCCGCAACCCGTTATCTTAACCCGGACACTCCCTTCTATTGATTCTAGATCTTCGACGATAACTTGACTCTTCCAAACAAATGCCAATCAGAAAACGCTTGTCTCCACCTGTGACCTGGAAGCCGTCACTTCCGACGGTCCTGCCTTTCTGGACAGAATCGATGTACATCTTACATGTATGGATTGATGTCTGAGGTCTCCCTAAAATGTATAAAACCAAGCTGCCAAGGTGGGTGGATCACGAGGTCAAGAGATCGAGACCATCCTGGTCAACATGGTGAAACCCCGTCTCTACTAAAAATACAAAAAAAAATTAGCTGGGCATGGTGGCACCTGCCTGTAATCCCAGCTACTCAGGAGGCTGAGGCAGGAGAATTGCCTGAACCCAGGAGGCGGAGGTTGCGGTGAGCCGAGATCGCGCCATTGCACTCCAGCCTGGGTAACAACAGCGAAACTCCGTCTCAAAAAAAATAAAATAAATAAAATAAAAAAATAAGACCAAGCTGCACCCTGCCACCTTGGTCATATATTCTCAAATCTCCTGAGAGCTGTGTCACAGGCCATTGGTCACTCATACGTGGCTCAGAATAAATCTCTTAAATATTTTACGGTTTGACTCTTTTTATTGACAAAAGCAGTGAGATTCCAACCAAACGACTTCCTATCAGCCTACTCCCTGTGTTCCCTTTTTGTCTTTAAAAATCCTCTTGCGGGCCAGGCACAGCGGCTCACGCCTGTAATCCCAGCACTTTGGGAGGTCGAGGCATGTAGATCATTTGAAGTCAGGAGTTCGAGACCAGCCGGGCCAACATGATAAAACCCCATCTCTACTAAAAATATTAAAATTATATTTTTTTGTTTAGCCAGGAGTGGTAGTGTGTGCCTGCAGTCCCAGTTACTTGGGAGGCTGAGGCAGGAGAATTTCTTGAACCCAGGAGACAGAGGTTGCAGTGAGCCGAGATCAAACCACTGCACTCCAGCCTGGTGGACAGAGCGAGACTCTGTCTCAAAATAAATACGTAAATAATAAAAATAAAAATTCACTTGTAACTGCTGCTAATCAGAGCGTGTAATCAGGGCAAGTCAGATCTGTGCTCTTGGGGTGTAATCCACAAGGTTGGCCCAAATAAACTCTACTTCGATTAATTCTGCCTCCGTTTCCTCCTTTTGGGTTGAAATGATAGAGACAGGGATAGAGGCACACACGTGGTACACCTGTTTTACCATAATCTATGTGTACATAGATATTACCATATAGAACAAAATTCGCTGTCGTTTTGTCTTTTGACATTGGAAAGCACAGCTCTAAAAACCACTAAGAAAAGAAGTTATCAGGGTAAGAAGAGAAAGAGCAGCAGATTGGGATGGCGAATTAATACTCTGCACAAAATATTTTGTCTGAAGACGTGTAGGTCGTAGCCAGGAATTGACAATTCGAAAATCTCCACCTGCACCAGGTGACCGCCTGTGCAGAAAACCCCAGGCAGGCGGGGAGCACTCCAACGCTCCCAACAGCCCTGCTAGCTAGGGATGGCGACCATTCCCCCTGCAGGAGAGGACTTCTCTTCTGCAAAAGCAATTACCAAAGAAAGATCAGACTATTCATCTCCATCTCTCCCCTAATAACACATAGAGGTATTTATCGAACGCCGGCTCTGTGTTTTCACATCCACGCCGTGTGTGCTCAAGGGCCTGGAAAATTCCAGTCTGCAGGGCTTGCTCACCCCGTCCTGTCCCCTACACTACAGTGGTTTCCATAGCAACAGTCTTGGTCGCAAACATCCCTTGAGTCCCCTGAAGGGGAGGAGGAATAGGCTGATGGCGGAATAGCCCGGGCTGAGAATGGTGGGGTGAGGAGAAGGATTGAATTCTGCCATTCCCACTCCACCCCGTGTTCCCGGTTCACTCAGGCTTTTAGGGTTCCATCAAGGTCTCCTCGAATGGGGTTTCCGTCCAAGAACAAAAAATAACCTGGGCTGCAAGCGGCTGCTGGCTCAAAAAAAAAAAAAAATAGAAATCTCAGGTTCTCCATGGAGCAGCGGCCACAGGTGCCCGTGACGCCCCCAGCATCTATTCTTACCTTTCAGTAGCGCCTCATTCTTCCTTCAACACAATCTGACGGAGAGCAGATTATATCCCAGGGACGATGTGAGGGATTTGAGCATAATATCAAAATCCTCCTTGCTATGACGAATAAAAACTGCTCTGCGCCGGGCGCGGTGGCTCACGCCTGTAATCCCAGCACTTTGGGAGGCCAACGTGGGAGGATCACCTGAGGTCGGGAGTTTGAGACCAGCCTGACCAGCATGGAGAAACCCTGTCTCTACTAAAAATACAAAAGTTAGCCAACCGTGGTGACAGGTGCCTGTGATCCCAGCTACTCAGGAGCCTGAGGCAGGAGAATCGCTTGAACCTGGGATCGGAGGTTGTGGTGAGCTGCCACTGCACTCCAACCTGGGCAACAAGAGCGAAACTCTGTCTCAAAAAAATAAATAAACAAATAAAAAACTGGTCTGCAAAAGCCTCAAGTGTGTCTCTCCCAGAAACACAAATGTGTGGAGCCCTCTGATTCTCATTTCAAAAGATGTGGGCCCCTGTTTTCTGGCACCCCGTAACCCCAAACACCTAGAGGAACTAAGAGGAAATGAAAGCAACCTAAGACTCGACCATCACCCAGGACACAGGCTACATTCTATTGAACTCAGCGGAGTGGGGGAGGTGGCAGGTGGAGACCATTTAGGGAGGCGAATTCAGAAATTAATTGCAGTCGCTTTCAAGATGCTGCAATGATTCATCACAACGCGAAAATCTCGGGACAGGTGCTTCCCGGCTGAACTTTTGATGGTTGGAGAGATTCTCAATAATTGCGTGTGGCAGAAAAAGAGGCAGATGGTATATGGAGCAGGCAGCCCTGAACATCTGCTTGAGCAAATGTTTGTTTCCTTTTTCTCTTCCATGAAACCGCATAAACTGTCAATGTTTTCTTCTAATGATTGTCGGCCTTTTCCTAGATTACTTTTTTTTAAAGCATGCCCATCCTGGCTCTAAAATATCACGGTCCTCAACAGATCGTGGCAGTTTAGAGGGGAGAGTTTGTGCAGAAGGCCGTGGAGAATAAACTTCGGGTGTTTGCCTTCAGAGAGAGTTTGTGTCATGACTCCTGGCGGAATGAATAGAGACTGAGGAATTAAAAGAGAATTTTTAAAACCCACACAGATGGATGATCTGAAATATAGGCCCAGGTGCACTGGCTCACACCTATACTCCACACACTTTGGGGAGGCCCAGGTGCAGTGGCTCACACCTATAATCCACACACTTTGGGGAGGCCCAGGTGCACTGGCTCACACCTATACTCCACACACTTTGGGGAGGCCCAGGTGCACTGGCTCACACCTATAATCCACACACTTTGGGGAGGCCCAGGTGCGCTGGCTCACACCTATACTCCACACACTTTGGGGAGGCCCAGGTGCAGTGGCTCACACCTATAATCCACACACTTTGGGGAGGCCCAGGTGCAGTGGCTCACACCTATAATCCACACACTTTGGGGAGGCCCAGGTGCGCTGGCTCACACCTATAATCCACACACTTTGGGGAGGCCCAGGTGCAGTGGCTCACACCTATAATCCACACACTTTGGGGAGGCCCAGGTGCACTGGCTCACACCTATAATCCACACACCTTGGGGAGGCCCAGGTGCGCTGGCTCACACCTATAATCCACACACTTTGGGGAGGCCCAGGTGCAGTGGCTCACACCTATAATCCACACACTTTGGGGAGGCCCAGGTGCGCTGGCTCACACCTATAATCCACACACTTTGGGGAGGCCCAGGTGCAGTGGCTCACACCTATAATCCACACACTTTGGGGAGGCCCAGGTGCACTGGCTCACACCTATAATCCACACACTTTGGGGAGGCCCAGGTGCAGTGGCTCACACCTATAATCCACACACTTTGGGGAGGCCCAGGTGCGCTGGCTCACACCTATAATCCACACACCTTGGGGAGGCCCAGGTGTGCTGGCTCACACCTATACTCCACACACCTTGGGGAGGCCCAGGTGCAGTGGCTCACACCTATAATCCACACACTTTGGGGAGGCCCAGGTGCAGTGGCTCACACCTATAATCCACACACTTTGGGGAGGCCCAGGTGCACTGGCTCACACCTATACTCCACACACTTTGGGGAGGCCCAGGTGCACTGGCTCACACCTATACTCCACACACTTTGGGGAGGCCCAGGTGCACTGGCTCACACCTATAATCCACACACCTTGGGGAGGCCCAGGTGCGCTGGCTCACACCTATAATCCACACACTTTGGGGAGGCCCAGGTGCAGTGGCTCACACCTATAATCCACACACTTTGGGGAGGCCCAGGTGCGCTGGCTCACACCTATAATCCACACACTTTGGGGAGGCCCAGGTGCAGTGGCTCACACCTATAATCCACACACTTTGGGGAGGCCCAGGTGCACTGGCTCACACCTATAATCCACACACCTTGGGGAGGCCCAGGTGTGCTGGCTCACACCTATAATCCACACACCTTGGGGAGGCCCAGGTGCAGTGGCTCACACCTATAATCCACACACTTTGGGGAGGCCCAGGTGCGCTGGCTCACACCTATAATCCACACACCTTGGGGAGGCCCAGGTGTGCTGGCTCACACCTATAATCCACACACTTTGGGGAGGCCCAGGTGCAGTGGCTCACACCTATAATCCACACACTTTGGGGAGGCCCAGGTGCGCTGGCTCACACCTATAATCCACACACTTTGGGGAGGCCCAGGTGCAGTGGCTCACACCTATAATCCACACACTTTGGGGAGGCCCAGGTGCACTGGCTCACACCTATAATCCACACACTTTGGGGAGGCCCAGGTGCAGTGGCTCACACCTATAATCCACACACTTTGGGGAGGCCCAGGTGCAGTGGCTCACACCTATAATCCACACACTTTGGGGAGGCCCAGGTGCACTGGCTCACACCTATAATCCACACACTTTGGGGAGGCCCAGGTGCGCTGGCTCACACCTATACTCCACACACTTTGGGGAGGCCCAGGTGCACTGGCTCACACCTATAATCCACACACTTTGGGGAGGCCCAGGTGCAGTGGCTCACACCTATAATCCACACACTTTGGGGAGGCCCAGGTGCGCTGGCTCACACCTATACTCCACACACTTTGGGGAGGCCCAGGTTCAGTGGCTCACACCTATAATCCACACGCTTTGGGGAGGCCCAGGTGCAGTGGCTCACACCTATAATCCACACACTTTGGGGAGGCCCAGGTGCAGTGGCTCACTCCTATAATCCACACACTTTGGGGAGGCCCAAGTGCAGTGGCTCACACCTATAATCCACACACTTTGGGGAGGCCCAGGTGCAGTGGCTCACACCTATAATCCACACACTTTGGGGAGGCCCAGGTGGGTGGATCACCTGAGGTAGGCATTTGAGACCAGCCTGGCCAACATAATGAAACCCTGTCTCTACTAAAAAATAAAAAAAAAAAAAAAATAGATGGGCATGGTGGTAAGTGCCTGTAATCCCAGCTACTCGGGAGGCTGAGGCAGGAGAATCACTTGAACCAGGGAGGCAAAGTTTTCAGTGAGCCAACTTTTGCACCACTGCACTCCAGCCTGGGCAACAGGGCAAGACTCTGTCTCAAAAAAAGAAAGACAGAAGAAAAGAGAAAGAAAGAAAGAAAAGGAAGGAAGGAGAAAGAAAGAGAAAAGAAAGAAAGAAATAGGGTTGCCAGGCACAGTGGCTCACGCTTGTGATCCCAGCACTTTGGGAGGCCAAGGTGGGCAGATCACCTGAGGTCAGGAGATCAAGAACATTGAACACCTTGGCCAACATGGTGAAACCCCGTCTCTACTAAAAATACAAAAATTAGCTGGGCGTGGTGGCTCGTGCCTGTAATCCCAGCTACTCAGGAGTCTGAGGCAGGAGAATAAATTGAACCAGGGAGTCAGAAGTCGCAGTGACCTGAGATCGTGCCACTGTACTCCAGACTGGCAGCAGAGCAAGACTCTGGAAAGAAAGAGAGAGAAAGAGAGACAAAAGAAATATACAGGGTGTGGGGGAGTTAGCGCCAGCCTGGCCCACATTATTTATTCCTTCTGGCTTCCCTCTACTTAGTCACAAGCAAACTTAAAAC